>NW_025968849.1:0-10994 GCF_021869965.1 Rhincodon typus
GTGTGGGGGAGGGAGAGCAGGAACAGGGGACTGAGTTAGGTGACCAAACATGCTTGAAGGGCCAAATAGCCAAACCCTGCTCCCATTTTCAATGTTTCTAAAGAGAGGGCAGGAGCGCAGGGACCCAGAGAGGGCTATTCCCCCAACACACCCCCAATGTCTAAAGGATGTTTTGAGAGGGCTATGCGAAGTAAGACTTTGGCCAGAATTCATATAGGCAAGGGTAGTGGGCAGTGAGGAAGGTTCCCTCAGAGTACAACAGCACCATGATCAGATGGGCCAATGGGCCGAGGAGTGGCAGATGGAGTTTAATTCAGATAAATGTGAGGTGCTGCATTTTGGGAAAGGCAAATCAGGGCAGGACTTATACACTTAATGGTAAGGTCCTGGGGAGTGTTGCTGAACAAAGAGACTTTGGAGTGCAGGTTCATAGTTCCTTGAAAGTGGAGTCATAGGTAGACAGGATAATGAAGGTGGTATTTGGGACACTTGCATTTATTGGTCAGTGCATTGAGTTGGGATATCATGTTGCAGCTGTACAGGACATTGTTTAGGCCACTTATGGAACACTGCGTACAATTCTGGTCTCCCTGCTATGGGAAGGATGGTGTGAAACTTGAAAGAGTTCAGAAAAGATTTACAAGGATAATACCAGGGTTTGGAGGGTTTGAGCTACAGGGAGAGGCTGAATAGGCTGGGGCTGTTTTCCCTGGAGCGTTAGAGGTGAGGAGTGACCTTATAGAGGTTTATAAACTCATGGGGGGCATGGATCAGGTGAATAGCCAAGGTCTTTTCCCCAGGGTGGGGGAGTCCAAAGCTCGATGGCATAGGTTTAAGGTGAGAGGGGAAAGATTTAAAAGGGACCTGAGGGACAACTTTTTCACACAGAGGGTGGTGTGTGTATGGAACGAGCTGCCAAAGGAAGTGGTGGAGGCTGGTACAATGACAATATTTAAAAGGCATCTGGATTGGTCTATGAATAGGAAGGGTTTAGAGGGACATGGGCCAAATGCTGCCAAATGGGGATAGATTAATTTAGGATACTGGTCAGCATGGACGTGTTGGGCCGAAGGGTCTGTTTCCATTCTGAACAGGTCTATGATTCCAGGTACATTTACCATTCCTGCGTTCAGGAAGGATGTCAAATCCCAGGGAAAACATGGCAGAGCTTTACCATAATAGTCCCAGGGATGAGGGACTCCAGTCAATGTGGACAGATACAGGAAACACTGGAGTGTTCTGCATTGAGCAGAGAAGGTTCAATGGGAGATTGAATCGAGGTGTTCACAATCACTAGGGGTTTCCTTTGAGTTAATTCAGAGGAACAGCTTGCAGTGAGTGACTAGAGGATCCCAGATTGAATCAGAAAAACAACTGGAGGTGGGTGCTGGGGAGAGAGATGAGGAGAATAGTTTCTTTATGCAGCACATTGTTGTGATAAATGCATCTCAATCCTGTTCAGAGCAGGTCAGAGGCTGGGAATCCTGCAGCGAGTAACTCCCGTCCTGTCTCCCCCTCAAAGCCTGTCCCACCATCTACAAGGCACAAGGCAGGAGGGTGATGGAATACTCCCCACTTGCCCCTGGATGGGGGCAGCTCCAACATCACTCAAGAAGCTCGACACCATCCAGGACAAAGCAGCCCCCGCTCGATTGGAACCACATCCACAAACATCCCACTCCCTCCCCCACCGACGCTAAGTCGCAGCAGTGTGTACCATCTACAAGATGCATTGGGATTGTTTTCATAAATGTTATGAGGCGATTAGATAGGGTGGACAGAAAGAAACCTTTTTCCTTCATGGAGAGTTCACACCAAGGGACATACTGCAGGCCTAGCATGGCTGAGCACTTTCGAAAAATCGCAATCTTTAAACTTTAAGTTTTATTACTTTATTTTTCTTCTTAATACTGGGAATGACTGTAATGTTTAACTTTTAACTGTTTCCTTTATTTATTTCTGCCTTGTTCTTAAGTTTTTCCATCTGGGCACTGCGCTCCTAAGATGCCAGGAGTTTTCACTGTCCTGCTGTACTTTTGTACTTAAGCACATGTGGTAATAAAATCTAATTCTTAAAAAAAACCCTAATTTTAGATTTAAGGGAAGAGGCAGGAGGTTTCGAGGAGATGTGAGGAAAAACATTTTCACCCACGGGGTGGTGGGAATTTGGAGTTCACCGACTGTACGTGCGGGAAAGACTGAAACTCTCATAGCATTGAGGAAGCATTTCGATGTGCACTTGTGATGCCGAGGTTATGGGCCAAGAGCTGGGAAATGAGATTCGAGAACGGTCGGGTGGTTGTTTGTGACCAGCATAGATGTAATGGGCTTTTTCTGTGCTTTCACTCTCTGTGGCTCCATGACTTTCACACAGGGGAGTTCACCAGCTATTCCTGCCTCTTCACAAACAACACAGGCACCTCTCTGAACCTGCTCCCTGTTTTAAACAGTCCCAGCATTGTCTACATCAGCGCAATGAGGCCTCGGCAGACTTGAAATTTTCAGAAATCTTATTAAGCAAGATAAAAAAACTCCAAGTGAACTTTCCGATATGTTAATAAAACAAAAATCTGTGGATTGTAAAGTCATGGCAGTCTACAACATGGAAACAGACCCTTCGGCCCAACTTGTCAATGCTGCCCAGTTTTCACACTTCATCTAGTCCAAAACCAGCATTTGGTCCATGTCCCTCCATGCCTGTCCCATCCATGTACCTGTCCAAATATTTCTTAAATGATGAAATTGTACGTGCTTCCACTGTTACCTCTGGCAGTCTGTTCTAGACATTCACTGTCCTCTGTGTGAAAAAAATTGTTCCTCTGAATCCTTTTGTACCTCTCCCCTCTCACCTTAACCCTATGCCGTCTAGTTTTAGACTCCCCCACCCTGGGGAAAAAGCTATCTACCTTATCTACGCCTCTCATGATTTTATAAATGTCTATAAGTTCACCCCTCAGTCTCCTATACTCCAGGGTTAGGGTTAGTGGTTAAGTGCTTGTTAATTGCCAGTGGTTAGGAGTAGTGGTTAAGTGCTCAAGTTAAGTGCTAGTTGTTAGGGTTCAGTTTATGAGTTGGGTAGTGACTGACTGAGAGATCAGACTGACCGTCTCCCCTCCCCCAGATTACCTCGCACATCCGTCGCCTCATTCCCGTCCCCTGAACCGACAGGATTCCAGTCCCCCACTTGCCAGGACTCAACATCCACTCCCACCTTTGGATTGAAACACCCGCTGCTGATCCCAAAAACCACCACCATACTCCCTCCCTATCGCCTTCATAATCTTCCCCCACCAACCTCGACATGGCCTACCCCAGTCCCACTGACCTACTGTAGTCACTCAACCTGACCCTCTAACCTTTTAACCAGCTCCCACCCTGACCCCACACTAACCTGCATATCAAGGCAAGGCTTTTGACTATGATGGCTAGGAGCCTGGACAGTATGGAAGGTCAGAGGCAGGGAGCTGGTGATGGCATAGGGTTTCAGTAAGGCGTTCGACAAGGTTCATCATGGTAGACCAGTTAGCAAGGTTAGATCACATGGAATTCAGGGAGAGCTAGCCACTTGGATGCAGAACTGGCTCGAAGGCAGGAGACAGCGGGTGGGGGTGGGGGGAGGGTTGCTTTGCAGACTGGAGGCCTGTGACCAGCGGTGTGCCACAAGGATCTGTGCTGGATCCACTGCTTTTTGTCATTTGTATAAATGGAATTCTATGGAATTCCTTGCCCAGTGAAGTAGTTGATGCTACTTCAGTAAACGCTTTTAAAAAAAAAGGTAGTTTTTTTTTTTGAACAATAAAGGAATTAAGGGATACGGTGAGAACGCGGGTAAGTGGATCTGAGTCCACGAAAAGATCAGCTATGATCTTATTGAAGATGGAGCAGGGTCAAAGGGCCAGACAGCCTACTCCTGCTCCTAGTTCTTATGTTCTTATGTTTTGGATGTGAACGTAGGAGGTGTGGTCAGTAAGTTTGCAGATGACACTAAAATTGGAGATAGAGTGGACAGCGAAGAAGGTTCCCTCAGAGTACAATGGGATCTTGATCAGATGGGCCAATGGGCCGAGGAGTGGCAGATGGAGTTTAATTTAGATAAATGTGAGGTGCTGTGTTTTGGAAAGGCACCTCAGGGCAGGACTTATACACTTAATGGTAAGTTCCTGGGGAGTGTTGCTGAACAAAAAGACCTTGGAGTGCAGGTTCATAGTTCATAGTTCCTTAAAAGTGGAGTCACAGGTAGACAGGATAATGAAGAGGGCATTTGGTACGCTTGCTTTTATTGGTCAGTGCATTGAGTATCAGAGTTGGGAGGGTCATGTTGCAGCTGTAAAGGACATTGGTTAGGCCACTTTTGGAATACTGTGTGCAATTCTGGTCTGAGCTACAGGGAGAGGCTGAATAGGCTGGGGCTATTTTCCCCAAAGTGTCGGAGGCTGAAGGGTGACCTAATGAAGAGCATGGATAGGGTAAATAGCCAAGGTCTTTTCCCCAGGGTGGGGAAGTCCAAAACTAGAGGGGCATAGGTTTAAGGTGAGAGAGGAAAGATTTAAAAGGGACCTAAGAGGCAACTTTTTTCACACAGAGGGTTTAGAGGGATATGGGCCAAATGCTGGCAAATGGGACTAGATTAATTTAGGATATCTGGTCAGCATGGGCAGATTGGACCGAAGGGTCTGTTTCTGTGCTGTACGGCTCTATGACTGGAAATCCAGAACCCTAGGCCAACATTCTAAAGAACCTGGGCTCGAATCACAGAATCTGGAATAAAGAGTTGGCCAAGTTGTCATAAGAATGTGAGGTGATGCATTTTGGAAGATGATAGGAGAAGGTAGGGGTGGAGGTTAGATAGACCTTAGGTTTAGGGTAAAAGTTTGGCACAACATCACGGGCCAAAGGGCCTTTACTGTTCTATGTTCTACGTTTTATCAAATTCAGGGGCAAATTATACAATAAATAGCAGAACCCTTAGGAGAAATGACACACAGAGGGATCTGGGCGGACATATCCACAGAAAGTGGCAGCACAGGTGGATAAGATGGTCCAGAAGGCATACAGCATGCTGATCTTCATCAGGCAGGAAATCAAATACAAAACTTGGCATGCTACAGCTGTATAAAACTTTAATTACACCGCATTTGGAATAATGCATACAATTCTGACCCCCACACTACCAGCAGGATGTGGACGCTTTGGAGAAGGTTTGGAGAAGGTGCAGACCTGGATGTTGCCTGGTCTGGAGGGTTTTAGTTATGAGAGTTTGAATAAACTTGGATTGTTTTCACTGGAAATAGGGGCTGAGGGAGGGGGGTAGGGACCTGATAGGGTTCTACAAAATTGAGAGGCGTGGACATTGTGGACAGGCAGAGGCTTTATTCCCCAGGGTGGAAAGGTCAACTGCAAAAAGGGCACAGGTTCAAGATGAGACGGGAAAGTTGGGGGGGAAAGAGGTGGGGGAAATACATGGGGAAAATACATGGGGAAAATGTTTCACACAGAGGGTGGTGGGTGTCTGGAACGCAATGCCAGTGGAGGTGGTGGAGGCAGGCACAGTGGCAACCTTTAAGGTTTATCTTGGCAGACACAGGGACAGGAAGCAAACAGACGGACAGATACCATGCACAGGCAGTAAGTAGTGGGTCTAAATAAGGAGTAGGAATCGGTGCAGGCTTGGTGGGCCGAAGGGCCTGTTTCTATGTACTGTATTTGATAGCCCATTGGAGTCACTCATCCCTTCGTGTGACTCTAGACCCACACCAATGGAATTAACTCTCAAATGATGCACGAGATGAGTGATGGGCAATAAATGCTGGCTCAGCCAGTGATGCGCAAATCCCTCAAAATGCATTTTTAACAGGCTCTCTCGGCAGACATACTTGGAGTACTGTGTACAATTCCACTTACCCTGTGAAAGGAAGGATTGCTATTAAACTGGAAAGGGGACGGAAAAGATTTATAATACGTGACTGGGTTTGCGTTCTAAGGAATAGGCTGCAACCTTTCCCCCCTCCGGGGCATCGGAGGCTGAGGGGTGACCTTATAGAAATTTATAAAATCATGAGGGGCATGGATAGGGTGAATAGACAAGTTCCAAGGGCGGGAAATTCCAAACCTAGAACGGCATAGGTTAAAGGTGAAGGGGGAAAGATTTTGAAAGGACCCAAATGGGCAACTTTTTTCACGCAGAGGGTGGTGCGTGAAAAATGAGCTGCCAGAGGAAGTGTTTGGAGGCTGGTACAAAGACAACGTTTAAACATATACATGGATAGGAAGGGTTTACAGGAATATGAAGCTGGAAGTTGCTCCAAGTGATCAGTGAAGGAACATGCAATAGCTCATGTTAGCTCCGTCTCTACCCACCCTTGTTACGTTTAGTGCCACAAGAGAAATGGAATGTTTTTGTTCCAACACGTTGCGCAGTCATCCCTCAAACATTCCATCATTTTGGTCAAAAAAAAATCCCGAGGACATTTACTTCCTTGTCACTTTCCCCCAGTTTCCAATCTCCCGTGGGTCTGCCTCGGGGGGGAACTTGCAGGGGGGTGGTGCTCCCATGTATCTGCTGCCCCTTGTCCTTCTGGATGGAAGTGGGTCGTGGGTTTGGAAGGTGCTGCCTGAGGATCTTTGGTGAATTTCTGCAGAGCGTCTTGTAGATGGTACACACTGCTGCGACTGAACGTTGGTGGTGGTGATGGTGGCGGGGGAAACGTGCGTTCACGGAACAGAAAACCACAAACTCTCGAAAAACAAAACAAAATTAAAAAAAACACTTTATTGAAACTCTTACAGACAAACTACTAACAGGTACTGCAGGACGCAGAAGATGCAAATCGACGCACAGGACTGTCAGCAATTAACCACAAAAGCTGGACTGGTTCAGCTAGTCAGAGCCAGATTCTTCTGAGCTGGCTGCTTTCTCAGACCCCTGTGGGGAGAGAGAGAGAGAAAGACACACACACACAAACGTAAATCAGAACAGTATCCTTCACACTGGAGAAAGGACGCGACAAGAACTTATTGGGGCATGAAAACAAAGCTGGATGGGTGTACCATCAGTACAGATGTAGCAACAAACTTCTACGGCGATATTTCAGAAAACACAGGAAAAGATACATTCCTACAAGTAAGGAAGGTCTGATTTGAGCATCCACAGCTAATGTAAAAACTTAAACAAAAAAAAAAAGTCAGGTCCCAGGTAGACAGGATGGTGAAGGCGGCATTTGGTATGTTTGCCTTTATTGGTCAGTGCATTGAGTACAGGAGTTGGGAGGGTCATGTTGCAGCTGTAAAGGACGTTGGTTAGGCCACGATTGGAATAATCTGTGCAATTCTAGTCTCCCTGCTATGGGAAGGATGGTGTGAAACTTGAAAGGGTTCAGAAAAGATTTACGAGGACGCTACCAAGGTTTGAGCTATGGGGAGAGGCTGAACAGGCTGGGCTATTTTCCCTGGAGTGTCAGAGGCTGAGGGATGACCCCACAATCATCATGAGGGGCACAGATACAGTAAATAGACAAGGTATTTTTGTCCCAGGGTAGGGGAGCCCAAAACTAGAGGGCATTGGTTTAAGAGGAGAAAGATTTAAAAGGGACCTAAGGGACAACTTTTTCACACAGAGGGTGGTGCGTGTATGGAACGAGCTGCCAGAGGAAGTGGTGGAGGCTGGTACAATGTCAACATTTAAAAGGTATCTGATGGGTACATGAATGGGAAGGGTTTAGAGAGATATGGGCCAAATGCTGGCAACTGGGACTACAGTAATTTAGGATATCTGGTCAGCATGGACGAGTTGGACCAAAGGGTCTGTTGCTGTGCTGTATATGACTACAACTGTACAAAAGGTGAGAAGTGAGAAAACTGAATAGAATATAAAGAAAAAGCAAAGTTTGATTAAAAGCTTAATGAGGAGAGAAAAGTAGCTGTACGTTTATAGACAGTTTTGTGAAACCATGAGGGGTATAGGGAAGGCAAATAGTAGGTGCCTTTTCCTGAGGGTGAGGGATTTCAAACCTAGGCATATTTTTAAGGTGAGGAGATAAAGATAAGGATTTATAAAGATAAAAGGAGATAAAGATTTAAAACGGACATGAGACACAATTTGGTTTTTTTAAACGGACTATGGAATGAACATCCAGAGGAAGTGGTGGATGTGGGTACAGTTACAATGTTTAAAAGACATTTGGATAAGAACATGAGTAGGAAAGGTTTGAAGGGATATGGGCCAGGAGCAGGCAGGTGGGACTTGTTTACTTTGGGATGATGGTCGGCATGGGCGCGTTGGGCTGAAGGGCCTGTTTTCCGTGCTGTTTGACTGTATGAAAGTGAGCTGGGACTATCACTGCAGATTGTAGGAGTTTCTACAAACAACTGGCAACGGCAAAACGAACAAAGTGAACAGCGGACCTACAGGATGTGAATCCGGGGAACTAATTTGGGAAAATTAAGAGATAGCAGGGGAGCTGAGCAGCTGTTTCCTATTGGTCTTCACTGGAGAAAACACAAGTCATATTCCAGAAATAGCTGCAAGTCAAGGAGCAGAAGGGAAGGAGGGAGAACACGAGAGAGAACTGCAATCACCAGGAAGTGCTACTGAGTAATTTGAATAGATTTCATACTAGAGCCTTAAAAGTGAGATAGTGGCTGGCTAATCGGAAGCAAAGAGTAGGTACAAAACGGGCTATTTTCTGTGTGATCAGATGTAACGAATGGGGATCAGTGCTAGGGCCTCAACTTTCGATAATTTTACACTGACAACTTGGCATAATCTCAGAACGTAGGTTCACATCTTCAAGACAGAGATGAGGATAAATTTCTTCTGTCGGAAGGGAGGGAAATCTTTACCAATGAAGGCTGTCGAGGCTGGCTATGCTCAGCTAACTGCATTCAAGGCCGAGACAGATAGATTTTTAATCAGGAAGGGAATCCGAGAGTTATGGGGAAAAGGCAGGAAGGTGGAGTCCAGGACGATCACATCAGCCACAAGCTCAATGGATGGTGGAGCAGACTCAACAGGCTAAAGTATAAATTGGTAAATTTGCTAATAACGCAGAGATAGGTAGAATAGTTAAGTTGCAAAGTGGATGTAAAGGAGCCTTAGACAGCTTAAGTGAGTGTGTGAAGATCGACCAAATGGAGTAAAGTGTGGGAAGATGAGAAACTGACTAGTTGGTAGGAAGATTAAATAAGAACCCCTCCCCATTATCTAAACAGATAATGTCATAGAGCTGTACAGCACGGAAACAGACCCTTCGGTCCAACTCGTTCATGCCAACCATTCATTCATTCACAGGATTAGAACGTTGCTGGCCAGGCAGCATTTATTGCCCATCCCTAATTGCCCAGAGGGCAGTTAAGAGTCAACCATATTGCTGTGGGTCTGGAGTCACATGTAGGCCAGACCACGTAGGGATGGCAGTTTCCTTCCCTAAAGGGCATTAGTGAACCAGATGGGTTTTTCTGACAATCGACAATGCATTCATGGTCATCATTAGAGCCTTAATTCCAGATATTTATTGAATTCAAATTCCACCATCTGCCATGGCAGGATTCAAACCCAGATCCCCAGAACGTTATCTGGGTCTCTGGATTAACAGTCCAGCAATAATACCACTAGGCCATCACCTCAATATCCTAGATAAATCTAGTCCCATTTGCCAGCATTTGGCCCATATCCCTCTAAACCCTTCTTATTCATATACCTATCCAGAGCCTCCACCACTTCCTCTGGCAGCTCATTCCATACACGCAGCACCCTCTGTGTGAAAAAGTTGCTCCTTAGGTCCGTTTTAAATTTTTCCCCTCTCACCTTAAACCTACACCCCTCTAGTTTTGGGCTCCCCTACCCTGAGGAAAAGACCTATTTACCCTATCTATGCCCCTCATGATTTTATAAACCTCTAAGGTCACCCCTCAGCCTCCGATGCTGCAGGGAAGATAGCCTCAGCCTATTCAGCCTCTCCCTGTAGCTCAAACCCTGGCCACATCCTTGTAGATTTTTTCTGGATCCTTTCAAGTTTCACACCGTCCTTGCTGTGCAGAAAGATCAGGGTGTGCGAGTGCACGAACCACAGTAGGTTAATATGCAGGTACAGAAAGCAATCTAGGAAGTTAGTAAAATGCTGAGATAGTAAGAACTACTGATGCTGGAGTCAGAGATAACGCAGTGTGGAGCTGGAGGAACACAGCAGGCCAGGCAGCTTCAGCGAGTCCTGACGCGAAATGTCAGCTTTCCTGTTCCTCTGATGCTGCCTGACCTGCTGTGTTCCTCCAGCTCCACACGTTGTTAGCTAGTAAAATGCAGTGTTTTATTGTGAGGGGGACTGAATACAAAAAGAAGGGAGATTAGCTATCTGCTCCACAGGCCCCATGGAGCACTGACACCAGATATCCTATTTCAGGAAGCAGGTGAAGGCATTAAAGCTACCTCAGAGAAGGTGCATCAGATTCATCGCTGGACAGGTTTGACAAAGTCGGCCTAATCTCACTGCAGGTGGTGACCATGTAGCAACAGAAGATGCTGAGCTCGACAGGTTCAATACAGGGAGGATGCTCCCCCTTGTCGGGTAATCCAGAGGCACTGGTCACTGTTTAAAATAAACAGGATCATGGACTGAACAGACTGAAGGAAGAATTTTCTCTCAAAAGGTTGAGTTTTTGGAGTTAATGGCTGGGGGAGGAGGCGGCAGGGGGGTGCTAGCAGCTGGATCTTATAGAGAAAGGGAGCCAAATGGCCTGCTCCTGCTCCTGTTCCTGACTGAGGACCAACCCTGAGGAGCCTGCTCCATCACTCACACTCACCTCACTCTCGGATGAGCTCTCATCACTCGACACAAACTCCTTGCTCTTGAAGCTGTCCCCGTTCCCCTTCACGGGGCTTTTGGAGACAGTGCTTCTGGACACAGACTGTTTCCCAGCTTTCCCCTTTGGCTTGCTCTTCTCGGCTTCCCTACACAGGGGGAAAGGGACAGGGAACAGCTCAGCGGCTCGGAAATCGAGGC
>NW_025968849.1:11094-15143 GCF_021869965.1 Rhincodon typus
GGGGGGGGGGAAGGCGCGCGCGCGAGACACAGCCGGGGGGGGGGAAGGCGCGCGCGCGACACAGCGCCGGAGAGACAGAGACAGAGGCAGCGCAACAGAATGAGACAGACGGGGTTCTACCTGCACTCCCCACCCTCACTCACTTTTTCTTTTGGAAGGACTCAGCTTTCCCGCTCCTCTTGTACTCCTCCATCTTCTTATCATATTCCTTCCTCGCCGCGGCAGCTCTGGCATCCCACTCCTACTGGGGCGGGCCGGGGGAGAAAGAGAGAGAGAGAGATTAGGAGGGTCAGACACTGATCCTTGTTTCAGATTCTCCGGAGAGATGGTCTTTTTCTCCCACACTGACCACTTTCCTTCATCATACAAAATCCCAGTATCAAACCATCAGTCTCATCTTCCAGGAGTTGTCTGCATGAGTGACCTTCAGAGTTTAACCTTTAGCGAACAGGACAGAATATGGCGAGCATGTGTCACTCCTCCTGGGAGCTCAGAGCTGAAGAGAAGAATTGCTGCATGTGTAACAGTGACACTGTGAGGGATCAGACATGACGCTGAGAAGTATATCCACTTTTCAGATTTCACTGTTATAGATGTGAGATTCCCTTCAGCGCTCCAGGGAGCTGCCTCAGGGATTGGGAAACACAGGCACAAAAGGACATTTGGAGAGAGGAGACCGACAGCTGTGACAAAGCGGGAGAAGTTGGAGGGTTCCTTGAAGGGGCTTTAAGGGAGTAGGACACCAGAGCTTATATCACAGGCATGGCATGGCTGCCAATGATGAGTGATGGGAACTGGGGTTTGTTCACGAGGCTGGAACTGAAGGTTACGGAGATAGGGAGGGTGTAGGGTCTCATGGAGGTTACACTGAAAACAAGGGTGGGCCATTCAGCCCTTCAAACCAGCTCCTCCCTTCAACATGATCATCCAACTTAATCTCCTATCCCCACTTTCTCCCTGTACCCTTGGACTCTGTTAGACCTCCACAATCTACATCTAACTCCGTCATTCTCAGCACATCCATCTTCCCCCACCCTGCGCACCCCCCCCCCCCCACAAAACCCATTGACGTGAACTGTACACACGAGTCTGTTATCTCCAGTCTATACAGGAGCCAGAGGGGGGTGATAAAGAGAGGAAAGCTGCACAGGTCACGAAGTGGATTTGAAGACGAGGTGTACCAGGTTAGAACGGGCGGGTTGTTGGAGCTTCAGGCAGAGAACACAGCACGGTGAGGAGCAGGCATGCCGGTCTGAGAGTTTTCCCAATGGAGTGGGCAATTGGAAGTGGGGCCAGAGTGGGGAGAGGCTCGGGAATAGTCCAGCCCAGAGATAAGGTAGGTCAGGGAGCAGACGGGGTTGCAGGGAGGATGAGGGCACAGACATGGATATGAAACAAAAATTCCCCAGAACCTCCTTCTTCTCCTTGGTCATGGCTTTCCACAGCTCGCCAGCTTTCTTCGATAACTCAGTCACACTGATCCCGGGATTGTCAGCTTTGATCTTCTCCCTGTTCGCATTCAACCACAGCATGTAGGTCGACATTGGCCGCTTTGGAGCATGAGGATCCTTATCCTTAGACTTCTTACCCTGTACAATCAGGGACAGCACGGGGTTAGATACAGAGTAAAGCTCCTTCTACACTGTCCGCCCATCAAACACACTCAGGGACAGGGAGCGCACAGGGTTAGATACAGAGTAAAGCTCCCTCTACACTGACGACCCCCCTCCCAGGACAGGGACAGAGGGGAGACACCTCGAACACTAATGACCACACACACACACACACACACACACAGAGGAAGGTCATGGTTTACCTCGGCCTTTTTCCTGGCGGGTTTCTCCTTGACTACCTTGGCTTTCTTTGCGGGGACGCTCCGGGACTTCTCATTGCCACTGTCATCTTCATTACTGCTGGAGGAGCTGCCCCCAGCGTTACTGTCGTACCTGGAGGGGGGGGGGGGGGGGGGGGGAATTAGCAAGCCGGCCGCCTGGAGTTCATACGTCTCCTCTCCCGAGACAGTAAACCCTGACAGCAGGTTACCCCCCCCAACCACCAAAACCCACCCCAGCCAGACCACCCCCAGACTCACCCCTGCCCCTCTGACCTCTCTAACACAGACAGGCCCATCCCGCCCAACCATCGAGTTCCTGTCCCCACTTTCGGGGGCTCCATCTCCAGTCCGTTTGGTGCAAGATACATAAAACTTGTGTTTTAAGCTATTCACGAGATGAGGACCCATGAATTTATTGTCCGTCCCTAATGCCCAGAGGGCTGTTCAGAGTCAACCACACTGCTGTGGGTCTGGAATCACATGTAGGACAGACCAGGTAAGGACATTAGTGAACCAGGTGGGTTTTGCCAACAATCGATTCACGGTCACCATTAGAGTCTTAATTCCAGATATTTTATTGAATTCAAATTCCACCATCTGCTGTGGTGGGATTTGAACCTGGCTCCCCAGAATGTTATCTGGGTCTCTGGATTAACAGTCCAGCGATAATACCACTAGGCCATGGCCTTCCCCATAAGGACCTGCTGGCCTTACCAAGTGACCCCAGACGCACAGCTATGCTGTTGATTCGAGAGCAACAAAGACAGGCAACAAAAGATGGCCGAATCAATGATGCCCACATCTCATGGCTAAGCATTTTAAAATAAAAGGGCTGGCCCATCTCAATCATTGCCCTACAGCCGGCCCCACTCAGAGTCACACAGACATACAGCTTGGAAACAGACCCTTCGGTCCAACCAGTCCATGCCAACCATAATCCCCAAACTACACTAGTCCCACCTGCCGGCCTGCCTGCTCCTGGCCCATATCCCTCCAAACATTTCTTTTAAAAATAAAACTTATGCAAATGTCTTTTAAACTTTGTAACTGTGTCCGCATCCACCACTTCCTCTGGCAGTTCATTCCACGAACGAACCATTCTACCTAAAATAAACTGCCTCATGTCTTTGTTTAAATCCTTCTCCTCAGGATTTAAAAATTATGTCCCCAGTCTTGAAATCCCCCAGCCTAGAGAAAAGACACCTGCCATTCCCTTGAACTATAGTCAGGACTTCATAGACATTTTTAAAGTCACCTCTCAGTCTCCAGTGGAAAAGAATCTCAGCCTGTCCTTCTATCTCAAACCCTCCATTCCCAGCAACTTCCTGGGAAATCTTTTCTGAACCCTCACCAGTCTAAAAATATCCTTCCTATAACTGGGCAACCAGAACTGGGCACCGTGCTCCAGAAGAGGCCTCACGAATGTCCTGTACAACCTCAACATAACGTCTGAACTCCTATACTCAAAGGACTGAGCAATGAAGGCAATATCTTCTTAACCACAGCGTGGAGCTGGAGGAACACAGCAGGTCAGGCAGCATCGGAGCAGGAAAGTTGACATTCAGACCCGTTTTCTGAAGAAGGGTCCCAATCCGAAACGTCAACTTTCCTGTTCATCTAATGCTGTCTGACCTGCTGTGTTCCTCCAGCTCCACACTGTTATCTCTACTCCAGTATCAGCAGTTCTTACTATATGCCTTCTTAACCACTGTGCCTAACTGTGACACAAACTTCAAAGAATTACGTATGTATGTAAACCCCTGTTCTACTCTTAGTGTTGTATAACACAGCAACATTACCCAAGGTTCTGAGACAGGGGTCACTTGACCATAAGCTGCCCCCACCCACAGACAATCAGTACCAACCCCCACATCACCAGCACAGCCCCAAACCAATACTCACTCCTCATCCACCTCATCCTCCTCTTCGCCAGGATTAAAGGATTCATCTGTAAAACAAACAGGGGCATCAGAAAGCTGCTCACTTACCCATTCCCCTCCTCCCCAAGACTGCTGCCTCTCACTGCAGCAGCCCAGGACATTAAGGGCAAGATCATCTTGATGTTATCTCGCTGAGCAGGCCCAGTATTTATTAGCCCATCCCTAGTTGCCCCCTTGAGAAGGTGGGGGGGGTGAGCTGCCTTCTTGAACCGCTGCAGTCCATGTGCTGTGGGTTGACCCACAATGTCCCTTAGGGAGGGAATTCCAGGATTCTG
>NW_025968849.1:15543-19521 GCF_021869965.1 Rhincodon typus
GAGAGCAGGGTGGGGACGGTGGGGGAAAACAGGGCGAACGAGAGCAAGGGGTACAGATGGAGCATGGGGAGAGGAGACACGGTGAACAAGAGCAAGGGGATAGACAGAGGGTCAGCTCGAGGAAGATTCCTCTCTTGCGCCCAGACCCCATATCGATAGGTGCAAAGAGGCCACAGCTAGAAAACCAAAATCTCTCGGTAGCAGCTAAGCTCGTGTTTATTACCCATCCTCTCATCATCCTTGGGATGGCCGCAGTAACATGGCAGGTCTCCGATCCACAGTAAGGAATCTGTGGAAACTAGACAGATCTAAATTTGAATCATTACTGAAGATCTGTACTAAAGATCTGGAATTGAGTGTGACCCCCGCCCCAAAAAAAAACCCACACAGTCTCCTTCAGAGACAGAAATCTGCTGTCAATAAGGAGGGGAAATTTGTTTAAAGTGAAAGGCAGGAAGTTTGGAGGGGATTTGAGGAATGGGTTTTTTTTCACCCAGAGGGTGGTGGGATGCGCTGCCTGGCAGCGGAGTTGCAGCAGGAAACCTCACAACCTTTAAAAAGGTACTTGGATTAGCAGCTGAGGTGTCACAACATCTAAGGCTATGGGCCTAGTGTGGGCAAGTGGGCCTAGTGCAGACTCAATGGGCCAAAGGGCCTCTTCTGTACTATCGAATTCTACATTGTTCAAGGGGCAATTAGGGATGGGCCAGCCAACGAGACACATCCTGGGAAGGAACAGAAGTCTTTATGGCGTTGATACAGCCACAATGTCCCTTAGGGAGGGAATTCCAGGATTCTGACCCAGGAACACTGAAGGAACGGGGATATATTTCCAAGTCAGGATGGGGAGTGGCTCGGAGGGGAACTTGCAGGGGGTGGTGTTCCCATGTACCTGCTGCCCCTTGTCCTTCTGGATGGAAGTGGGTCGTGGGTTTGGAAGATGCTGCCTGAGGATCTTTGGTGAATTTCTGCAGTGCATCTTGTAGATGGTACACACTGCTGCGACTGAGCGTCGGTGGGGGAGGGAGTGGGATGTTTGTGGATATGGGGCCAGTGGAGCAGGGGCTGCTTTGTGCTTGTGTACATTAAAAAAAAAAAATCCATTTGTAGAAAAGAGATCTTTGTGAAAGCACTTGCAAAACACCTGAACAGAAACTGAAATATTATGCTGTATTTCTAAAGCAAATCTCTTACAATAAAAAGACTGTGAACATGCGATGTGACTCTGTTTGAATTTACTGCCTAATGCCAAATTTCAGCCTGCACCTGAAATTTAATTTTGGCTGTGCCTTTAGTTGCACAGGGTGAAAATATCAGACAGAACCAGGGACGGACATGCTGTGTGCATGTGTGGGAAGCACTCTCTGTGACACACAACTGTATGGCTTCATGCTCGGATATGCACACACGCCTGCACGCACACCCCACGCTCCAATAAATATGAAAACACGACACACACACACACACACGCACACGGGAGTTCATGCTCCAATAAACACACAGACACACACGTACTCAGGCAGCTTCTTATTTCAGATTGGCAGCATTTCACTATGGAGTCTTGTAGGGGACCTGGGCCATCCCCTTAACCATTTACAACTGATGTCAATGACTTGGATGACAGGGATTAAAGTTGTAACGGTGATACAAGGACAGGTGGGGAAAAATGATGCAAACAGGACATGACAGAGCCAGGTCAGGTTTGTATCATCACTGAGTCAGTGCACAACAATCTGGTGTGTCAATGTCAGAAAATGTGAAGGTGTTCACTTTGGCAGGAGGAATGGTATTATTTAAATAAAGACAGGCTCCAAAGCTCAGAGGGATAGAGGTTTTTCTGGTCACAGAGTGTTAAGTGGGCAAGTACAGCAGATAATCAGGAAGGCTAATGGAGTGCGATCCTTTTATTAGCAGAAGATCTGACCATAAAAATAACAATCATAGAATCTCTACAGTGTGGAAACAGGCCCTTCGGCCCAACAAGTCCACAGTGACCTCCACAGCATCCCACCCAGACCCATCCCCCTATAATCTACACATCCCTGAACACTACGGGCAACTTAGCATGGCCAATCCACCCTAACCCGCACATCTTTGGACTGTGGGAGGAAACCGGAGCACCCGGAGGAAACCCACGCAGACACGGGGAGAATGTGCAAACTCCACACAGACAGTTGCCAGAGGGTGGAATCAAACCCGGGTCCCTAGTGCTGCGAGGCAGCAGTGGTAACCACTGGGCCACCGTGCCACCCCAGATGTTATGCATCAGTTATACAGGGCACCCGTCAGACCACATCCGGAATACCGTGTGCAGTTCCAGTCCCCTTATTGAAGGTGGTTCCGAGGAAGCTGACCAGACTGATACCTGGAATGAATGGGTTGTCGCGAGGTAACACTGGACAGACAGGGGCTTGTTTCCACTAGGACAAAAACTGAAATTGCTGGAAAAACTCAGCAGGTCTGGCAGCATCTGTGAAGAAAAATCAGAGTTAACGTTCCGGGTCCGGTGACCCTTCCTCTGAATCTGGACCCTGACTTTTCTCTTCGCACATCCTGCTGAGCTTTTCCAGCAACTTCTGTTTTTGTTCCTGATTTACAGCGTCTGCTGTTATTTCGGTTTTTGGTTCCAATGGGGTTTAGAGGAGGGAGCGGTAATTCGACTGTGGTGTATAAGATCCTGAATGGTTTTGACAAGGTGCAAGGACAAGGATGTTTCATGCTGTGGGTCAGTGCAGAACCGGAGGGCAATGCTTTACAATGAGAAGATGCCCTATCAGGACACAGATCAGGCGAATTTGTTTCCTCTCAGATGATTGAGACACTTTGTGACTCAGTCTCAAGGTGGGTGGAAGTGGGTCACTGAATGCTATGAAGGCAGAGGGGGGATAGATTTGATTAGACAGATGAGATGAAACGTTTTCAGTGTAAATGGCAACACAGAATTTGGCTCA
This sequence comes from Rhincodon typus, assembly GCF_021869965.1. Classification (NCBI taxonomy): domain Eukaryota; kingdom Metazoa; phylum Chordata; class Chondrichthyes; order Orectolobiformes; family Rhincodontidae; genus Rhincodon; species Rhincodon typus. The sequence goes on from NW_025968849.1 coordinate 18,495, forward strand.
CGGAGCCTTCGTGTGTTCAGGCATAGCTACACACACAAACATGGAGGCCAGATCACATGCAGACAGACCCACATGCAAATAGACCCACACGCGCACAGGCCAGGACACGTGCAGGCACACACGCGCACACAGATAGACATATGCAGGTACACGCATGTGCAGGCACACATGAGGACACATGCAGATGCACAGGCACACACAGATAGACATAGGCAGACACACGCATGTGCATACCAGGATACGGGCAGGTACACGCACACGCAGGCACACACAAGGACACATGCAGACGCGCAGGCAGATAGCCGCACACGCCGATAGTCACGTGCAGGCAGGCGCACATGCCAGGACATGGACAGGTACACACACAGCTGCATGCAAGGTCACATGCAGCCTCACATGCCAGCTCACAGGCTGAAAAATGTCCACACACACACACACACACACACACACACACTCCCGAGGGTACAAACCTCGTCTGTCTAAAATGGGGAGGGTGGGGTTGTCGGAAAATGAGAGAGAGAGAGACCGTGTAAGAAGGAGATTGAGAGTGTGGTCAGAAAAGATGGTGGCACTACACAGATGCTGCATGGCCCTGAGGATCACACCAGGGTTCGAGCTGAGAGCAGGAGAGGGAGTGGGATAGAGGCAGCACAGTCAGTGTGATAACCGCTTTGTCTATAATCTTACCTCCTTCATACCGCGATTCTTGATGTTGAGTCTTTTGGCATTGACAAAGTCAAAAAGCTTCCCATATTCCTCCCTGGAAACAGCACAAGAACACAGTGCATCAATCCCTGACACCCACCTGCCATTCCCTCCCGATTCCGAATCCATTCCCTGGAAATGGAACACAGTTCATCAACCCCCCAGGGATTCCCCTCTGTTTATACCTCCGGCCCCCAGATCCACCCCCACTCCATTCTGCTGGCATCCTTTCCTCAAGATGCACTGCCACTTCCTGACGAGGCCTTCCCCACACAATCAGCACCCCCAACCCCCCACGCACCGGTGTACAGGCTGCCTCCCC
>NW_025968850.1:0-5483 GCF_021869965.1 Rhincodon typus
TGTGTGTGAGTGTGAGTGGGGGAGAGGTTGTGTGTGAGTGTGAGTGTGTGTGTGTGTGGGGGAGAGGTTGTGTGTGAGTGTGAGTGTGTGTGGGGGAGAGGTTGTGTGTGAGTGTGAGTGTGTGTGTCTAGCTGACTGTGCCTGATGATTTTGTGTAATTTGCTGTCTCCCTCACAGTGAAAGACCCACACGGTGTGTGTGTGCAGGATGGACGGACAGCAGGAAGAGGAGCCGTCGGTCCGCTTGTTTCGGGAATACCTGAGGATCCAGACTGTCCACCCTCAGCCAGACTATGGTAAGGTGGATAGACAACACCACGGTGTGATCTGCCACTGTGCTGTGGCAATTTGCCTGCAGCAGTTTGTACCTAATGGGGCAATACTTAACATAAGGAAAACAGAAAGTGCTGGAGAAACTCAGCAGGTCTGGCACCATCTGTGGGGAGAAAGAAGAGTTAACATTTCGAGTCCAGTATGACTTGACGAGAATGAATTCTGACGAAGAGTTGTGAAGAGTTGATCCAATTTTTTTTTTTTTTGAAGACTAACCAGGATTTTGCTGAGGTTCCTCACAACAGAATGGCCAAGAAGCTGAGCGATCATGTGATCAAGGCAAAGTGGTACACTGGATCCAGAATTGGCTGAGAGGCAGGAAATGGAGGGCAACGATAGGGGGATACTTGTGTGACTTGAAGTTGGTTTCGATTGAGATTCCACAGGGTTCAGTCCTGGGACCCTTGTTTGTGGTGTATGGTAATGATTTCAGCTTAAATCTAGGGGGTATGATCAAGAGTTTGTGGATAACACAGAAACTGGTTGCATGGTAAACAATGAGGAGGATAGCCCTCAATTGCAGGAGAAGATCAGCAGACTGGTCAGCCCACTAGACAGAAAAAGATTGTTACGTTTTCCCAGAGCTAGTGTCCCAACGTTTTTCACTGCCTCTGATGGTACAAGGTTGTGAACAAATTCAAAAAATAAACACAGTTTTCACATATTTACTGCATCGCTGTTTTCATTTTGCTTTGACATAGAGCATGCTAGACAGTAAGAGGGGCTTTACGCATAGGCTACCCTAGCTATATCGAAACTCAGCTTAATGCAGATTTGTGAGCGGGCCCCCATGATTCAAATTCTTATCTTTTTAATGTAAATGCTTATCCAACCAATGATATTGTAACTCGTGTTCGAGTTAATCTTTTGGAGTGTTGGGAATTTAATAACTGGGGACATGTATTTCTGATTCCTGTCACTGTAAATAAATCCACTTACTCAGTCTGGAGCTCCAGGCTTCTTAGCTCTTTGTAATGATGAGGAAGATTGTGGGCCCTTTTGTGTACAGTATCTTTGCAAGGTCAGATAATTGCAAGACTGCCCTTTAGGCACAGCACCAGCAGTGAACTGTTCAATTGGAGGGCTGGGGAGGGGGGGAGGCCTGTTTGGATTGACCGTGTCTCAATGTACTGGAATAACACCTTCCTGTTTCTATAACCAGTGATTTCCCTTACCAAGCAAAGATCGCCTGCCTGAAATTGACCACTGTTTGGTTAGCCCCTCACCCAGCACAGCCAGCAACTTTTTAATGGTGGGTGGGGACTTTGGTTCGATTTATTATCGTCACATGTACCGAGATACAGTGAAAAGTATTGTTTCCCGCGCTATCCAGACAGATCGTACCTTGCGTAAGTACATCAGGGCCATAGAACAGCAGAATGTAGTTTTACAGCTACAGAGAAAGATCAGCTGTAATATATGAGAGGTCCAGTCATAGGTCCGATAACAGCAGAGAAGAAGCTGCTCTTAAATCTGCTGGTGCGTGTTTTCAAACTTTTCTATCCTCTGCCTGATGGAAGAGAGTATAACCGGGGTGGGAGGGGTGGTTGATTATGTTGGTTGCTTTCCCGAGGCAGTGGGAAGTGTAGACAGAGTCAATGGAAGGAAGGCTGGTTTTCATCATGGACGGGGCTGCGCTTACACCTCTCTGTAATTTCTTGTGGCCTTGGGCAGAGCAGTTGCTACTCAAAGCTATGATACATCTGAATATTACATCTGTATTTTATGGTGCCTCTATAAAAATTGCTAAGAGTCATTGTGGACATGCCGAATTTCCTTTGCCTTCTGAGGAAGTAAAGACGTTGGTGTGGATGGACCAGGATAGATTGTTGGCGATATTTACTCTTAGGAACTTGAAGCTCTCAATCACCTACACCTCAGCACCATTGATACAGACAGGAGCGTGTCCTCCACTGTGATTTCTGAAGTCGATGACCAACCCCTTCGCTTCCCAGATATTGAGGGAGAGGTTGTGGTCTTTGCTCCATGCTTCCAATCTCTTTCCTGTGTTGTCTCACATTGGTTTTTAAGGTCCGACCCACTGTGGTGGTTTCGTCAGCAAATTTGTAAATGGAGGGTGACGTGAGGGCCGCGAGATGCCTGGATGAACACAGCTCCAATAACATTCAAGAAGTTCAATAATTTCCAAGACAAAGCAGCCCCACCTTTCATATTCACCCCCTCCACTGCCAATATACAGTCACAGTAGTGTGTGCCATCTGCTGGTTTTAAGCTGCCGATTAGTCAGCACTGTGGAGGGAGTTTCGTAACTATTGCAGAAATCTATTACTGTGGGGTCAAATGTTATTCAGACTAGGTAGACATTAACGATATACAGGTCAAAATGTCAGCTCTTCCATGAAGGCTGGAAGAGGGAGCCATCTCTGAGCGATCACATGAACTTACATAGCACCCCCAAAATGATACAGGCTACTAATTCACATAACCACATTAACCCACATTACATCTCCCCTAAGTCTCTGACTCTAGCCATTATCTGTTGTCTCGGTGGTTACAAGTCTTCACCGTAATTAGTCAATGGTCCACATGCATTTGGAAATGCGGGGACTGATTACGGACAGTCAGCATGGCTTTGTGTGTGGGAAATCATGTCTCGCAAACTTGATGGAGTTTTTTTGAAGAGGTGGCCAAGAAAATAGATGAAGGCAGAGCAATAAACGTTGTCTACATGGACTTTAGCAAAGCCTTCGAAAAGGTTCCACATGGTAGACTGTAAGATTAGGTCGCATAGGAACTGAGGAGAGCTGGCCAATTGGATACAAAATTGGTTTGAAGATAGGAGAGGGTGGTGGTGGTGGAGGGTTGTTGTTCAGACTAGAGGCCTGTGACCAGCGGTTTGCCACAAGGATTGGTGCTGGGTCCACTGTTGTTTGTCATTGATATAACCAATTTGGATGTGAAGTTAGGAGGCATGGTTAGTAGGTTTGCAGATGTGGTATAGTGGACAATACAAGAAGGTTATCTAAGATTACAATGGGATCTTGATCATTCTGAGACTTAAACAAGGTCGTACACATGGACCATGTGTTACGTTTTGTTTTATGGGGAACGGCTGTGTGGAAACACAGTGGAATCCCACTCACGTTGACTATTGTGTCACTGTACAGGTGGGTCAGTGCAGGTTCATTTGTAAAACACCCAGATCTCACCCCACCCCCCCCCCACCCCGCCCAGCCTGGCTTTAATTCTACCCTCTTGATCTTATACCATTCCTCTATTTTGCAGTATAACAGTGCTATTCTCAATACTTAGTCTGTTTGTGGACATTGAAGGATTCACTGAGCGTGTTTTTTTTTCCCCAGATGGTGCTATTAAGTTCCTGGAGAGGATGAGTGTGGAGCTGGACCTACCCTTAAAAAAGATTGAGGTGAGAGATTGCTTTTATAGATGGGGCTCTGCAACACCAGGACTGGCTTACAATTTGAAAAAAAGTCTCAATTTATATTAATCCTGTAAAGGGGTGGGGAGGAAACAGGAGGAATAAGAATAAACAGAGGTGTGACTGTCTTTTATTTCAGTGATATTTTTGTGGAGTTCTCAGTTGAGTTTCTTTGTCCAGTCTGGTATACATGGTAAGCTGGATTGCAGTAGATATCTGTAAAAAGAGAGGATAGAGATAGTGCCTCTGAAAGTCTCCTCCAGGGGCTGTCACTGCCAACAGTGAGAGAGACTGGGCACTACTCCTGGACTGAGCTCAGCCCATGTGTGCAATGTCTCAGGGAGACTGCGCACTGACACTCAGAGGGGAGAGCAGAGAGTGGCCTTGGGTTAACTGGGCAGTTTCACTCTTAGTGGGCACGATGGGAAGTGACTTGTGTCAACCCTACAGCTGAAATGAATTGGCACAAACAGGAGCTGGCATTTGGTGTGAGCTGGAGTGTATGGGAACGTTCCTCAGATGTGTCTGACATTCTACTTTCCCCTGTGGTACTGGAATTTTAAAGGCCGTGAAATGATGTTGTCAGTCTATGATTAATGGATTAAGGGAAAAAAGCAACTGTGCCGTAACCCGCAGTCGTTTTTAAAGCCCTGGTCCGACGCTGTAAGGAATCTGGGAGTCAGGAATCCCTGAGTTGGATCCCAGATACCATTTCTAATGGACCCCAGAGTCAATCTGACTCAGTGAAAATCTGAGCCCCTCCCTTCTCCTCCTGGTTCTACCACTGCCACTTGAGTTAGGTTCACATTGTGTTCCTTTATCGGCAAATCACTGGAGGTCTGATTGAGTGACTGTTCAATTTATAGGGAAGAAACAGTTCGTCTCTCTGCACTTTTGCAATTTCACTCATTGGAAGAGGTTAAGATGCATTTGGCCCTCCCCGATGAATATGATATAATCATTCGACCACTCACTTTGCAGTGCCTTTGCCGTTTGTACTACACTGCGTACACAGTTCCTTGTCAGGTAGAATGATCTCAGACCTTTGGCTGCTCTCACCTCAGCGTTCTGCATCCTCTCTGCAGACTTCAGTTCATCTGAATCCTTGCTGCGTTGTATTTTATTTTTTCGTTCATGGGATTGTGGGCATCACTGGCTGGGTCAGCATTTATTGCCCGACCCTAATTGCCCCCTGAATAGGTAGTGGTGAGCTGCCTCCTTGATCCACTGCAGGCCCCCTGCGATTGGTATGACTGAGTGGCTTGCTAGGCCATTTCAGAAAGTCAGCCACATTGCTGTGGGTCTGGAGTCACATGTAAGCCAGACTGGGGTGAGGGTGGCAGATTTCCTTCCTTGGAGGACATTAGTGAAGCAAATGGGTCTTTCCAACATTCAACAATGAACCCGTGATTCAGTAGACACTTAATTCCAAATTCTTTATTGAATTCAAATTCCGCCATCTTCCTTGGCGGGATTTGAACTGGAGTCGACAGAACCTTAGCTGTGTTTCTGGGATTAATACTCTGGCGATAACACCACTAGGCCATCACCTCCCTGCTCTATCACCTGTGCCCTGTGCTGTGCCAGTCCTTCATATTCATCATCATGGGCCTCAGTGAATGCCATTGAATCCTGGTTGCCTGACAATTTGGAATCCTCACCCTTACATCTAAACTTCTCCTCAGTCTCAGCCCTTCCTCGCTCTCTCTCTCTGTCTGTCTCTCTCTGTCTGTCTCTCTCTGTCTGTCTCT
>NW_025968850.1:5493-9647 GCF_021869965.1 Rhincodon typus
TCTCTGTCTGTCTCTCTCTGTCTGTCTCTCTCTGTCTGTCTCTCTCTCTCTGTGTCTCTCTCTCTGTCCCTCGCTAATGCCCAGCAAACCTGCCAAAACCTCTGAACTCACCCCCCCCCCCCGAATACTGTTGCTACCTATGACTGCTAGTGGCTCGGTGCCCCAGATCTCTCGTTCATCTGCTCCTGACCTTCAAGATGCTCCTTAAAAAGCCAGCTCTCTGATCAAACCTTTGTTTTGCCTGCCTGGCTCTGGTTTGGTCCCCAGTTCCTGTGGGTAACGTTACTAGCCCTGTGTCACTGTCGGTGCTTTCGACTGTTCAGGAGGAGGTGGTCAAGAGCTTCAAGTTCCTGAGAGTAAATATCATCAACATCCCCGTCAATGCTACAGTCAAGGAAGTGCACCAATGTCTCTACTTCAAATTCGGCATGTCCACAATGTCTCTTAGCAATTTTTATAGATGCACTATTGAAAAGCATCCTATCTGGATGGATTACAGTGTGATATGGCAACTGCTCTACCCAAGACTGCAGAAACAACATAGAGTTGTGAACACAGCCTAGTCCATCACACAAACCAGCCTTCTGTCCATTGACTCCATCTATACTTCCTGCTGCCTGGGGAAAGCACCAACAGGGGGAGGGCACGGTAGCTCAATGGTTAGCACTGCTGCCTCACAGCGCCAGGTACCTGGGTTCGATTCCACCCTCGGGCGACTGTCTGTGTGGAGTTTGCACATTCTCCCTGTGTCTGTGTGGGTTTCCTCCGGCTGCTCCAGTTTCCTCCCACAGTCCAAAGATGTGCAGGCTAGGTGGATTGGTCATGCTAAATTGCCCATAGTGTTGAGGGATGTGTAGATTAGGTGGGTTATAGGTGGATGGCTCTGGTGGGATGCTTTGAGGGTCGGTGTGGATTTGGTGGGCCGAAGGGCCTGTTTCCACACTGTAGGGATTCTATGATCTATGATATTCAAAAACCCCTCCCACCCAGGTTATACTCTCTTCTGACCTTTTCTGTTGGGCAGAAAATACAAAAGTTTGAAAACACGTACCAATTATCAGACTTATGAATGTACCTCTCATATATTCGAGTTGATCTTTCTCTGCACCCTCTCTGTAGCTGTAACAATATATTCTGCAGTCTGTTCTATTACCCTGATGTAAGGAATGATTTGTCTGGTTAGCATGCAATGCAGTACTTCTCACTATATCTTGGTACACGTGACAATAATAAATCAAAACATACCGAGTGTGATGCTTTCTCATTGCCCAGGTTCACCCAGGTCGGACCGTCGTCGTCATCAGCTGGGAGGGGACGGACCCCAAGCTGAAATCCGTTCTCCTGAATTCCCACACGGATGTGGTGCCCGTCTTTGAGGTAGGGTTGCGCAGCAGGGAGCTGTGGGATAGCTGTGGAAGTAGCGGGAAGAAGAGGTGCCGATGGCGGAACTGGGCTGACTCCATTTTTCTGTGTGCAGGAGCATTGGAAACACGACCCATTTGCAGCTGTGAAAGATGAGCAGGGCAATATTTATGGCCGGGGGACACAGGACATGAAGTGTGTCACCATTCAGTGAGTTCAACAAGCGGCTGATGGGGCATAAGTCGACCCCCTGCCCTTTCCACCCCTCCCCCGCCACCGTATTGATACGTGTTAAAGGTCAGTTAGCAACAGTCCCACTGCCTGTCCAGTCAGAGTTTATTCAGCTCATACGTCACAAAACTCCCAACGCACTGACTGACTCGTTCCGCGCCCCCACCACCACCCCCCCCCATACACTTGTCTAAAGCAACAGTTAAAACACACGAAAGAGGACCAAATCCGTAAGGGGAAACAGCAACCATTAGCAAATGTTCAAACTTAAATGAACAATGTTCCGGTGAAAATGTTGTTTTGGAGACTATTAATGCAACCCCCCCCAGCCCCTGCGGTGCCCATTGGCTGTGTGAGGTGGTAATATCGTCTCACGTAATTATCATTCAGTTAAGATATGACTGTTATGGACCAGACTAAACCCCTTCAAAAGATGTTAAGAGGATAGCCTAGATACTAACTTTTTCTTATTTTAGAGGCAAGTGCCATTCTGGATCCAATTCAATTGGTCAGATGACCAGATTTGAAGGAAAATACATTTTATTCATACACTGTAGTTAAAATACAACAAAAAAAGATGAAATTGGTATTACTTAACAATATTGGAAAACTTAACAGAATAATAGATTATTTTATAACTAAGCAGTAACTGTTCCAATATAGTAACATCCCAGAAACACTCCGTTGGCAAAAGGCAAGTTCAGAAAAATAGATTGTCTCTCAGGCAGTTCTCCAGTCCAGGAGGAAAAGCATCAAGAGAAATCCCTGAAACAGAGAGTAGCAGGGAGAATGTATTGCAACTTCTGAACCCAGCTTCAAGACGCCAGCAAGAACTGCTACTGAAAAACTAAAACTAAAAATCCTGGCTCAACCCCACCCATTCAGGCTGCTTCTATTGTTTCTACTTAAAAAAAATACCAAAGGCCCCTTAAGCTGTTTACTTTATGGGATTTAATAGCTATTTCGTTGCCTTTGTCTTAAAAACTTCTTTTAAAAAAAGGACAAAATACACCATTTTAAGCCATAGAATTGTCACAATAACAACCTCTAGTTCCCTGCATCCTTCTGGACTCTGGCATCTGACTAAACAAAGAAAACAGCAGGGTCCTGGGATGCTTTACTCTGTATCTAACCCCGTGCAGTCCCTGTCCTGGGAATGTTTGATATGGACAGTGTAGAGAGAGCTTTACTGTGTATCTAACCCCTTGCAGACTCTGTCCTGGGAAATTTTTCCTTGGGAAGTGTGGAGGGAGCTTTACTCTGTATCTAACCCTGCGCTGTACCTGTCCTGGGAGTGTTTGATGGGGTTCTCCTGTTTCCCAACAATTTTATTTATAAATTGTAAATGTTTTTTAAAGGCCGAACTTGCTGACTTTCATAACTGAAAAAAAAATGAAGTGGAACAGAATTATGGAAGATTATACTGTGCACAAAAAGTAATGAGTTAATCTCGGCAGGATTTTTATTTTAATTTTTAACATTGGGTTTATAATCCCATATCTAGTGGAGTGGAGTGTGATAGCAGGGAGAGTGTTATCCCACACTGTTTACTATAGGTAACTGTGTACCCTGAGTTAGCTTTAATTCTGATAACAATTCTCTCTTGCCTCTTTCAGGTATATTGAAGCAATTCGGAGATTGAAATCAGAAGGGAAGCGATTTCCAAGGACAATTCATTTGTTGTTTGTTCCTGGTGAGTCTCAAAGGGACAGAGTTTCCCCTGGGAAAGGCATGCAGTGCACAGGGGCTGTGCAATTTCCTTATCAGTGTCGTTATGGAGTGACTGTTTAATCTAATTGCAGGACTTTACTAACAAATGGCTGTGCATTTATTTGGCACCTTTATCACCTCAAGAGGTCCACGGTGTTTAAAGTCACGGAGGTGACAGTTGGGAGTATGGGAAACATTGGGCCAGGCTAGTTGTACACGCTATAATCTCACAAACAGTGATGTGATTGTGACTGGTTCTCCTGTTTTCAGGTGGGGTTCAGAATGCTGTGCTGTTGTTTCAGTTGGATTATGTCCATGCAAATTAGCTGAAGGAACCTGCAAGTTCTCTCCATTCAACAATTGGCTTGCGTTTGTATCATACTTCTCATACAATAAAATCTCCCGCCTCTTCACTGGAGGTTAGCACCTGTCATTAGACACAGAACCATAGAATGAGCCAGCATTGAGGCCACTTGGCATGTCACGTCCACGCACGGTCTTTGTTGGGGTACGCAGTTACTCCAAAAACTTTGCCTTTTCTTCCCACCGAGACCCACGATATTTCTTGCTGTTCAGTTAATTGTCGAGTTCCCGTTTGAAAACCACAGGTTGAATCTGTCTGCAGTGCACTTTCTGACTGAGACTATTTCCATAGAGCAGTCCAGCCCACAGCCTGTTACACCGTCTCTCGCTCAAGATGACATACATATTTATACAACATGTGTAGTCACTGACTGGCAGTTGGTGTTAAAGGGTTAATGTACTGGCTGGCAGTTGGTGCTATAAAGGCCTAGTCACTGATGGCTGTGAGTCCTATAGTTCCTGATATTGGGCAGGATAGTGGTGGGTAG
>NW_025968850.1:9747-19028 GCF_021869965.1 Rhincodon typus
AGTCAAATGAGGAGAGTTAAGGGATTTGGAGAGGGACAGAGTGGAGATGGGAGGGGAGAATGTCGGAGCAAGACTGAGTTGGGTTGGGTGAGAAGTTTGGGATTGGGTGAGAGTGGGGATGTTTGCTGATGATTGCACAAGTTCAGCACCATTCGTGACTCCTCAGATACTGAAGCAGTCCACGTCCAAATGCAACAAGATTGGGTCAATATCCAGGCTTAAGCTGACAAGTAGCATTCATGCCACACAAGTGCCAGGTAATGACTATCACCAATAAGAGACAATCTAATCACCTCTTGCCATTCAACACGTGATAGACTGTTATGATGAGCTGATATAGTTTACAGCACCATTGATTAGTTCATTTCTTTCTTAAACTTTCAGCGTAAAGTTCTTAATTCGTTCTTGGACTTTCGAGAGAAGGAGAAGAAGAGGTGAGATTATATCTTATCCTGCATCTTGTTCCTCAGTAATTGATCATCTTGCGGTGGGCCCCATTTTCTTGGCTGGTTCCTGTTCTGACCACTCAGTGCAGATCTCTCATGCTGAGGGAGTACTGCACTGTTGTAGGTGCCATCCTTCTGGAAGAGTTGTTAACCTGAGGCCGTGTTTACCTGTCCAGGGGGATTGCTGGGAATGGCTGGAGGATCTGGTCAATCATCAGCTGCCAGTCAACACCATCGAAATATCTTAATCTGTCATCTCTCTTATTGTCTCTGTGGGATCTTGCTATGTGCACGTTGTTACCCATAACAACACCTGGGTTGTCATCTCCCTAGGTATCAATGTAAAACATTTACGTCTTACTTCATCTAACTTCAGCTTTAACTGTCTTCACCTGACTTCCCTTTAACTTAAATCATATTTAACTCTAATTTAACTCTATAAGTTTGGCTTGAAACAAACACTGCCCCGATTCTAGCAGACCACCATGACACTTCCCTTATTTGGTCAACACAGGAAACTGCAGGTCACAACATGCCCTGGTTGCAGCTTTAACCGAGGTCAGTGTTTAAACTCGCTTGACCAAAGCTCCCAGCATGCTTTGATTGTAGCTCTTAACCAGTCTGGTAGCCATTTCTGGTGCTGGCCGCCTGACCACAAAGTTTAGGCTTCTGGATTTGTCTCCAAAATGGCAAGGAATTATTTGGCTGAGCAGTGCCTCTGATAGATACTAAATTACATGATGATATTTCTTCAAGGGTTGTAAATAAAGACCATTCCTCCCTCTGCTTGGATCCTCGATTGTTGCCTCAGATTCATTCTGTTGCTGAGTCGTTCATCCTAGGAGCTTGGCAAGGGGTCTGCTCAAACTCTCCACTCTCGCGGTGGGGAACAAGATGTGAACTGTGGAGAAAGAGTTTCAAACGGCAAAGATGTAAAGTTTAAACCCCGTTGAAAGGCAGCAGAAGCTCTACAATGTAAATGAAGTTAGGAATCACTTTGCTTCAGTTAATTATGGTGATCCATTGATGTGGGGAAACATACCACATTTGTTATTTCTGTACCACAACGCCGGTTCGGTTTGAATCTGATTGGAACTTGCCCTGTCTAAACCAAAGCACTTATACGCTATTTGATTTGATTTGATTATTATTATTGTCAAATGTACTGCAATACAGTGAAAAGTATTGTTTTGTGTTCCATCCAGACAAATCATACCTTATATAAGTACATCAGGGTAATGGAACAGAATGCAGAATTTAGTGTTATAGCTACAGGGAAGGTGCAGAGAACTCTATTATATGAGTCTGATAACAGCAGGGAAGAAGCTGTTCTTGAATCTGTTGGTACATGTTTTCAAACTTCTGTGTCCTCTACCTGACGGAAGAGGGTGTAAGGAGTGGGAGGGGTTTTTGATTCTGTTGGCTGCTTTCCCGAGGGAGTGTGAAGTGTAGATAGAGTCAATGGATGGAAGGCTGGTTTGTGGCTGGGCTGTGCTGACGGCTCGCTGTAATTTTTTGCGGCCTTAGGCAGAGCAGTTACCATACTAATCTGTGATACATCCGGATAGGAGGCTTCCTATGGTACATCTATAAAAATTGCTAAGCGTCATTGTGGACATGCCGAATTTCCTTAGCTTTATGAGGAAGTAGAAGGGTTGGTGTGGATGGACTAGAACAATTGTTAAGCATCATTGTGGAGTTTCTAATCTGCTTTTTACCTCCTCGGCTGTTTATTCAGGGTGAATGAGGAGTTGAATACTTCTATTTCGCTCATGAGGGACAGGCCTGACCTGAATTTACCCACAGTGCACCCAGTGACATTTTATAGGCCTGCATTGAACTTGCTGTGTCACAGTACAGAGCCCCATCTAAATGTCAATGCTTCTTTAACATTCCTAGTGTCTGTTCGGGGTCTGTGGTTAGAGTCCACTTGGGGCTGAGAATTGGTAAAGGTGATGGTTAATCTGAATAAAGCTGAGGGGAATCAGAGAGACACAGAGTTGGGGGTGAATTGCACATTTGGTTTTACAGCTTGACCAAGGGGCTGGTAGTTAATAGACAGCCCTCTGCTCTGGGTAAGGTCACTTTGGGGACTTACTGTTGTGTGAATGACATGGCAGAGGGCCGTGGCGGTAATGGATTTGATAACTAAAGGAAGGTTCAGTGTGCTGTGAACAACCAGAAAGTAAATGAGTTATATTTAGACTGACTGGACCAATCTCTTTTGATGGACAAAAGATTTTAATGTGGCTGAGTGTAACATCATGAGTAGAAAAACATTAGGAATAGGAAGGACAAGCAGATAGACTCAGCCCTGGCTTACTGACATAGAGCAGCCATCTTGCTCAAAAAGAAATCCATTAAACGGTTTGAGGATTAACACTTTCAGGCCCAGCACCAAGACTCAGTCCCAACTTTAACCATGCTCCTGATTCTTGTTTTAGGTTGGATCTGAGTCAATGCCTGACCCTGGGAGATGTTACCACCATCAACCTGACCTTATTACAAGGAGGTGTCGCCTTTAATGTTGTCCCCGAAGAGATGATGGCGAGCTTCGATATCCGTATTCCCCCAACCGTGGATCTGGAGGTATCGTCTCAGCAAGTCTTAGTCTATTTCATTGCTGCCATCAGTAAGTGGAGACAGGGCGAGGGGCCTGGTCCACGGGGAGTGGGAGAAGGGCCTGGTCCACGGGGAGTGGGAGAAGAGCCTGGTCCACGGGTAGTGGGAGAGGGGCCTGGTACAGGGGGAATGGGGTAGGGGCCTGTTACACGGGGAACGAGAGAGGGGCCTGTTACATGGGGAGAGGGAGATGGTCCTGGTCCACGGGGAGAGGGAACGGGAGAGGGGCCTGATCCACAGGGAGAGGGCTGTTCTTGGGAAAGTGAGGTGTGCGTTTTATATTGAAAGAGGGATCCGTGTGCCATCCTTCCATGTCCTGCTTCCTTGTCCTCTGTAGAAGTCAGAGATTCACAAATCTGTCTGTAAACATGAGATCAGCTTCTAACCCCACGTATCTGTACCAAGACCAAACTTTCCTGACCTTTGTTACTGTCCTGCCTCAGTTTATCCACTGCTGGCTGTTCCAACACACTGCTGGCCTGTAACCTCTGTTGGCTATATCAGCAGAACACTGTTCTTTCAGTATTTAACCTCCTCGCCCATGTGCCCACGGATCTCCACTGATTCCCAGTCAAGCAACATCTCAGTTCCAGAGATCCTACCCTTGCCTCCCCCTTTTCCTGGGAAGCTGATGGTCCAGCGGTTTTATCAGTCCACTATTAATCCAGCTAATGTTCTGGTGTACGCAGGTTCAAATCCTGCCAAGGAAGATGGTAGAATTTAAATTTAATTGAAAAAATTAGAATTGCGAATCTACTGATGACCATGAATCCATTGTTGATTGTTGGAAAAACCCATCTGGTTCACTAATGTCCTTCAGGAAAGGAAATCTGCCATCCTCACCTGGTCTGGCTGACATGTGACTCCAGACCCACAGCAATGTGGTTCACTCTCAATTGCCCTCTGAAATGGCCTAACAAGCCACTCAGTTGTACCAATCGCTACAAAGCCTCAAAGAAGTCAAACTGGGTGGGTCACCTGGCGTCACCCAGGCACTGGAACAGACAACGGCAGAAACAGCCCTGTCGACCCTGCAAAGTCCTCCTCACTAACATCTGGGGGTTAGTGCCAACACTGTCTCACAGATGAGTCAGCTCTCCCAGTCAACAGTTTGGCATACTCACAGAATCATACCTTACAGACAATGTCCCAGACGCCACCGTCACCATCCCTGGATATGTCCTGTCCCACCGGCAGGACAGACCCAGCAGAGGTGGCAGCACAGTGGGATTCAGTTGAGAGGGAGTTGTTCTGGGAGTCCTCAACATTGACTCTGGACCCCATGAAGTCTCATGGCTTCAGGTTAAACATGGGCAAGGAAACCTCCTGCTGATTACCACATAACCGTCCTTCCTCAGCTGATGAATCAGTACTCCTCAATGTTCTGAGGATGGCAAGGGCACAAAATGTACTCTGAGTGGGGGATTTCAATGTCCACCACCAAGAGTGGCTCAGCAGCAGTACTACTGATAGAGCTGGTTGGGTCCTAAAGGATATAGCTGCTAGACTGGGTCTGTGGCAGGTGGTGAGGGAACCAACAAGAGGGAAAAACATACTTGATCTGATCCTCACCAATCTGCCAGCTGCAGTTACATCTGCCCATGACAGTATCGGTAAGAGTGACCATCGCACAGTCCTTGTGGAGATGAAGGCCCATCTTCACATTGAGAACAACCTCCATTGTGTTGTGTGGCACTATCACTGTGCTGAATGGGACAGACTTCACACAGATCTAGCAACTCAAGACTGGGCATCCATGAGGCACTGTGGGCCATCAACAGCAGAATTGTACTCCAGTACAATCTGTAACCTCATGGCCTGGCGTATCCCCCACTCAATCATTACCATCAAGCCAGGGGATCAATGCCTGGTTCAATGGAGAGTGCAGGAGGGCATGCCAGGAGCAGCACCAAACATACCTGAAGATGAGGTATCAACCTGGTGAAGCCACCAAACAGGACTACTTGCATGCCAAACAGCGAAAGCAGCAAGTGATAGACAGAGCTAAGCGATCCCACAACCAATGGATCAGGTCTAAGCTCTGCAGTCCTGCCACATCCAGTTATGAATGGTGGTGGACAATTAAACATCTCACTGGAGGAGGAGGTTCCACAAATATCCCCATCCTCAATGATGGAAGAGCCCAACACATCAGTGCAAAGGATAAGGCTGAAGCATTCGAAGCAATCTTCGGCCAGAAGTGTCGAGTGGATGATCCATCTCGGCCTCCTCCAGTGGTCCCCAGCATTACAGATACCAGTCTTCAGCCAATTCGATTCACTCCACGTGATATCAAGAAACGGTTGGAGACACTGGATGCTGCAAAGGCTACGGGCCCTGACAACATTCCAGCAAGAATACTGAAGACTTGTGCTTCAGAACTTGCTGCTCCCTTAGCCAAGCTCTACCGCCCCATCAGTCTCCTCTCAATCATCAGTAAAGTGATGGAAGGTGTCACTAAAAGCGCTATCAAGCAGAACCTGCTTAGTGATGCCCGGTTTGGGTTCTGCCAGAGCCACTCAGCTCCTGACCTCATTACAGCCTTGGTTCAAACATGGGCAAAAGAGCTGAATTCCAGAGGTGAGGTGAGAGTGACAGCCCTTGATATCAAGGCCACATGTGACCAAAAGTGGCATCAAGGAGCCCTAGCCAAACTGGAATTAATGGGAATTGAGAGAAAATTCTCGCGTAGGAACATGGTTTTGGTTGTTGGAGGTCAGTCGTCTCAGCTCCAGGACATCTCTGCAGGAGTTCCTCAGGCTAGTGTCCTCGGCTTCTTCAGCTCCTGCATCAATGACCTTTGCTCAAATATAGTGAGCATATTCGCTAATGATTGCACAGTGTTCAGCACCATTTACGACTCCTCAGATACTGAAGTAGTCCACGTCCAAATGCAACAAGGCCTGGACAAAATCATTTTAGGCTGACAAGTGGCAAGTTTATTCACACCACGCAAATGCCAGGTTATGACCATCACCAATAAGAGATAATCTAACCACAGTTACCAATAGTGTTACCATCACTGAATCCCCCACTTGTGGCTTGGGGATACCATCGACCAGAAAATCAACTGGACTCACTATATAAAATACAGCGGCTACAAGAGCAGGTCAGAGGCTGGGAAATCTACAGTAAGTAATTCGCCTCCTGACTCCCCAAAGCCTGTCCATCATCTACAAGCCACAAGTCAGGAGTGTGATGGAATACTTCCCATTTGCCTGGATGGGGGCAGCCCCAACAATGCTCAAGAAACTTGACACCATCCAGCACAAAGCAGCCCGCTTGATTGGCACCACATCCGCAAGTATCCACTCCCTCCACCACCAACACTCAGTAGCAGCAGTGTGTACTATCTACAAGATGCACTGCAGAAATTCACCAAAAATCCATAGACAGCACCTTCCAAACCCATGACCACTTCCATTTGGAAGGACAAGGGCAGCAGATACATGGGGACTATACCCTCTGCAAGTTCCCCTCCAAGCCACTCACCATCTGGACTCGGAAATATATTACCTTTCCTTCAGTATCGCTGAGTCAAAATCTTGGAATTCTCTCCCTCATGGCATTGTGGTTCTACCCACAGTACATGGAGTGCAGCTGTTTCAAGGAGGCAGCTCACCCCCACCTTCTCAAGGGCATCTAGGGACAAGTAATAAATGCTGCTAGCCAGTGATGCCCACATCCCACAAGTGAATAAATGAAACAATCTCCAACAGCCCAATATTCCGCTTCATTCCTGCTCATAGCCCGAATTCTGGCCTCTAGTGTTTCCCAGTTGTGATCATGCTGCCACTGGGGTGCGTGTCTTTGATTGCCTCAGTCCCAAATTCTGGAATCGTCGATTGTCGGAAAAACCCATCTGGTTCATGAATGTCCTTTTGAGGAGGGAAACTGCCACCCTCAACTGGTCTGGCCTACATGTGACTCCAGACCCCACAGCAATGTGGTTGACTCTGAACTGCCCTCTGGGCAATTGGGGATGAGTAATAAATGCTGCCTGGTCAGCGACACCCTCATCCCGTGAATGAGTAAAGAAAAAAAAGAATTCCTTCCCGTAACCTCTTGCCACTCTGCCTCAAGTTCATCCTTCACCTTGCTCCGGAAAACCGAACATGGATTTGGTCCTCTGGCTCTGTGTTACACCTTGTTTCAAACTGCTGCTATGAAGAGGCTTGGGCTGATTCATTCTGTTAAATGTTTGACATCAATGGGTGTTACTACTGTTGCCTGTGTCAATGAAGGGACATGTGTCTTGTATGGCAGTACTGAGAGGCTGTAGTGACGTTGTGTCTTGTTTCAGGCCTTTGAAGAGCAAATTAAGACATGGTGTCAGGCTGCTGGCGATGGAGTTGCATACGAATTTCACCAGGTGATGACATAAATGTTTTAATCCGCTCTACACTTTCTTCTCCGGTGCCTTTTATTGTATTTAACACCAGTCTCAGATTCTTAAGGGGTGTGGCAGGGTAAATCCCGAGAGGATGTATCCCCTGCTGGGAGAGTCTATGACCAGAGGGCCTAGCCTCTCAATAAAGAGGCGCCAATTTAAGACTGAGATGAGGAGGAATTTTTTCTCTCAGAGGGATGAGTATCTTTGGAAACTCTTTGCCAAAGAGAGCTGTGGGGCTAGAAGTCGTTGTGTATATTTAAGTTTGGTTCTTTATCAGTCTGGGAATCAAGGGTTTATGGGGAAAGGGCAGGAAAGTAGATGTGAGGAATGTCAGATCAGCCATGATCCTACTGAATAGAGTAGATTCGAGAGGCTGGATGGCCGACTCCTGTTCCTGTTTCATATGGCCTTAAGAGTCCCAGCTCCCAGCAAACCATCAGAACAGAGTTGCTGATGGCCTGAATTTATTATCGTTCCCATGCGGACTCCCCCCTTGTGGTGTCCCTGTGTGGGATCTGGTTCTGTCAGGGGAGGGGGTGGTGGGATCTTGCCTGACGCCTGGAGGCCCCTGTATTTCGCTGGGCCTGGTGCGTCCCCATCAGGTCGTTGGGAGGTCACTGGTAGAGCTTGCTCGTGGAATCGAGAAGCTGGAGACAGAATTCCTGGGCACTCCGTGTGTCTACCGGGGAGAAGGTGGCAAATGAAGTGTTGGCTTTCACAGTGAGAGGATTCGAAACCAGAAGCAGATGTGTCGTGCCGCAATTGTACAGGACCTTGGTGAGACTAATCCTGGGCCACCATGTGCAGCTTTGGTCCCCTTGTCTGAGGAAGGATGTTCTGGCGAAGAAGGGAGGCTCCAAAGGATGCTGGGAGCGCAAGGCTGACGTATGAGAGACTGGTTCAGTTAGGACTGTATTCACCAGACTCAAGAAGAATGAGGGGGAGGATGTCAGAAACTGACAAAATTTGAACGTTACTAGACAGGCTAAGCACAGGAATGATGTTCTCAAAGACTGGGGGTCCAGAACCAGCCCTTGCAGTCAAAGGAAACAGGACTTCGGGACTGTGGTGGGGAGAAATGTAACCCAGAGAGTGCTAAGCCTGTGGAATTCTTGGTGTTTGAGGCCAAACATTGAAAAGATCCAAGACCAATATATTCGTAGTTCTGAGGGTGATGGGATCAAAGGATATGGGAATAAAATGGGAACAGGGGACTGAATTGGATGATCAGCCACTGAATGGCAGAGCAGGCCCAAAGGGCTGAATGGCTTGCTCATGTTGCTATTTGCTATGTTTTAATGTTGGTATGTTTTGCCTTGCAGAAAATCATGGACCAGTCAGTGACGTCTATTGACAAGTCTGACCCCTGGTGGAACGCTTTCAGTAGCACATGCCAGAAACTGTAAGTAAAGATAGATTTGTTCATCAAACTGTAGATCTGTGGTGGGACATTAGTGTACATTGACTGCCGTGTGTTACAGTGGGAGACTGTGCACTGCCGTGTGTTACAGTGAGAGACTGTACACTGCTGTGTGTTAGTGAGAGACTGTACACTGCCGTGTGTTACAGTGGGAGACTGTGCACTGACAGCTGTGTGTTACAGTGAGAGACTGCACTGACAGCTGTGAGTTACAGTGAGAGACTGTGCACTGACTCCTGTGTGTTACAGTGAGAGACTGTGCACTGACGGCTGTGAGTTACAGTGAAAGACTGCACTGACGGCTGTGAGTTACAGTGAAAGACTGTGCGCGGACTCCTGTGCGTTACAGTGGGAGACTGTGCGCGGACTCCTGTGCGTTACAGTGGGAGACTGTGCGCGG
>NW_025968850.1:19128-19520 GCF_021869965.1 Rhincodon typus
GGGGGGGTTTTGGTGTGTGATATTGTGGGGCTGTCTGCTGGGTTTATGATGAAGTGGGAGGGTTGGCCTTTTTGGGTGCTGTGCTGTTCCCAGTCCTTTCTGATTGCCCCTCTCTCCCCCCCACCCCTCCCGCAGTTGGGATACCCAGCGATTGGATTCTCGCCGATGAACCGGACCCCGATCCTGCTGCATGATCACAATGAGTTCCTCAATGAGAAGGTCTTCCTGACTGGCATCACCATCTACACCGAGCTGCTCGCTGCCCTCTCCAGCCTCCCCCCCCTGCCAGCTGATGCCTGAGGGACGGGGTGGGGGGCACACCCCCATGACCCCCTGTGTCCCAATTCCCCATGCCCCTTCTCGCCTACTCCCGTTCCCGTTCCCATTCCCGA
>NW_025968851.1:0-19520 GCF_021869965.1 Rhincodon typus
TAATCCAAAAACACAGAGCACCCTGTACTCAAACCCTAAACGTTAACTGCTTTGGCCTTCAAAAATGCTGCCAGACCTGCTGAGCTTTTCCAGCAGTTTTGTTTTTGTTCCTGATTTACAGCATCTGCAGTTCCTTCGGTTTTCAATTAACCAGGTAGTCAGTTAGATCAAATTGTTGTGTATCACATATTTACCAGTCGGATTCAAACACGCGGTACCCGTTCGCTCATGTGGTCACTTGCTGATCTTATAAGCTTTGTCCCTTGATATCCTGTGTTCTGCCCTGTTTACTCATATCGGTTAGCACTTAACAAGGCTTCCGGAGTCTGGCGAGCGTGTCTTTATAAATAATCCCAGAAACACACAGCATCGTGTATGTACACCCAAAAACACAGACATCCCTGTAACTTAACCCTGAAACACAATGCCTCCTGGAAAAAATCTCCGATACAGAGCTTCATTTAAACAAACGGTAAAGAAAGAAGGCCCCTGTAAATACACTGTCAAGCACAGAGACCCTTTAAATAAACCCGAAGAAAGGTCCCTCACGAAATAAAATGTAAACCACAGAGCCCCCGGCACATAACCCCCTGTAAATAAACACTGAAACACAGAGCTTCATTTAGTATTACAGGGTCAATCGCCTTAAAATATCCTTTTCTGTGGTTGTTTGTGTAACACTATATCACAAGCCTCTTTACTGTTGTACTGAAGGTCCTCTTTACCAATGCACCCACAAGCGCTCCATATGACCACTCTCGCGCTCTCATTCATTCATAACTTTACTGACCACTCATTAGCGTACTGTGTTTACAGTTACCGAATTTCATTCATTCATTCATAAAACTGCCATCTTGCCGTACTTTTTACTAATAAATAGAGACGAAATTAAAATGTTCCTTCCACCCCATTACTGCCTTTTCACAGTTTGAATCCTTGTTGCTAACAGTGTTCAAACTTGTGTCTAAATCAGTGTCAATCCCTGAGTATATGTTAATTTTCTTTTATATTCAGAACAAAACAATCCCATCCATCGTGTCTCCTGAAACTACGAAAAATTATAATATTAATCAGCCCTCAACAAACGTCACCCAGGACGTCAAACAAGTTTTCTGCGTTACCACGTCTCTCTTAGATACATACTGAATAGGGTCCGCTTTCCCTTTAAGAAAGCGACTCTCAAAATAGCGCTTCCGTGAAATTGAATGAAAAAATGAGTAAACCGGAAATAGTGAAATCTCAAGAGCCAGCCGCGGTAATCAGGCTACTAAACTTTCTGCTGTCATAAGTAATTCCCAACCCAGTCAAATCATACAGGGTTGAAATTCTTTCTGGCATTCTCTAACTTTAAAAGAATAAAAGGACACACATCCTTCATTGCCCTACTTCAAATACCTCAGTCCTGACCCTGGTACAATGAGGCGCTCCCTCAATTCTGACCCTATTACAATGAGACGCTCCCTCAACAATGACCGTCAGACAACACTACACCGCCCCATTACTGACTCGTTATCAAAGAGGCATTGTCTCAGACTTTGATGTACTATCTCAATCCGAACAATAGCCGTTCTGTACTGGGGGCTGTGTTATTTAGTGTTGATTTACAGTGGGCTTGTGTTTTAGGCTTCATTAATTGGAGGTTCTGTGTTTTAGTTTCGCCTCTGAGAGTTTATTTACAGGAGGCTTAGATTTAGGGAGGATTTGCAGGGGGCACTGTTTCAGGGTTTATTTGCTCGGAGCTCTATATTTTACACTTTATTTGCAGGGGACTCGGTCTTTTATGGTTTCTTACTTTGGGCTGTGTCTTTTCCACTTTATTTCCTGAGGGACCTTTCTTCGGTTTTATATCAAGGGGTCTCTGTGCTTAAGGTTGTATTTACAGGGGGCTCTGTTTTCAGCATTTTTTCAAATGAGACTCTGGGTCGGAGAATATACACAGGAGGCTGTCTGTTTCAGAGTTCATTTACAGGGATGTCTGTGTTTTAGGGTATGTGTACACGATGCACTCTGTTTTAAGGATTCTTTATGGTGATCTGTGTTTTACAGGTTACTGAAAGGCGTCTCTGTCTTCGGGTTTATTTACCGGGGACGGTTATTTATAGGTACGTCTATCTTTTCAAAGTTTTTTTGTAAGGGGCCATCTCTTACGGATAATTTACAGATGGCTGAGTGTGAGGTGTAATTACAGGTGTTCAGTGTTTTCGGATTTATTTAGAGGGAGCCCTACGTTTTACCTTCTCCTTCCTGGGTGATGTGTGTGAGAGTTCATTTCAATGGGACCGTGTATTTGAGGGTATAATTACAGGGGGCTTTGTTTATAAGATTGGTTTAAATGGGGCTCTGTATTTCAGGGGTTATTTACTGTGAGCTACACGTTTTACGGGTTATTGAAAGGGGTTTCTGAGGTTACATTTGCAGGAGGCCTGGTGTTTGAGGGCTTTTGTATAGGGCTGAGGCAAGCGTTAGAGGTGAGGTTAGGGTCAGCACTGGAGCTGAGGGTTATGGTTTGTGTTAGACCTGAGCCGAAGGTTAGGGTTAGGGTTTGGCCTGAGGTTATGCTCAGAGCTTACGCAAGGATTAGCGTTAGGGCTGAATCTTGGCTTCAGGTTTGGGGTAGGGTTATTCCTGGGGGCAGGGAGAAAGAAAGCAGCTTCGCATACACAGAGACAGAACCAGAGGGAGAGCAACTGCACATTCTGCAGGTAGACTTGGTCTGCATTGTAAACTTAGCAGGTCAAATAGTGTTACAGATTAGTTTATAATTAAAGATTATTGTCCTGAGAGAATGTCTCATTGTCAGAGGGTCCGCTTCAGGCCGTCCCTCTGTGTTGTAGTGTCAGTACTGAAGGAGTGCACAATTGTCAGAGGATCACATTCAGCCGACGCCCCATTTTAAAAAAAGTACGTAATTTAGTTATGGAGCATGCCCCCAATAAGAATTTAGAACAAGGCTCAGCCTCAGTCTTGACCCTATGACTGATACACTCCCACAGTTCTGACCCACTGACACTGCTGCAATACCTCAGTGCGGACCATTTGACAATGAGGCACTGCTTCAGTACTGAAGCTCTGACAGGACTGACGATCTGACAATGAGGAAGTGCCGCAGTCTGACATTGTCACAGTGCTGCAATCGTGTGGCACTCCCACAAGTCTAACCCTTTGAGAATAAGACACTACCTCTGTACTGACCGTCTCACAATATTGTACCCCAACAGTTCTGACCCTCTGGTACTGCTGCATTACCTCATTACAGACCCTATAAATGCGAGGCAATTCCTCAGTTCTGACCCTCTTACAATGAGGCGCGACCTCAGTATTGACTGTCTGATTATAATGCTCTCCAGCAGTTCTGTCCCTCTGACAGTGCTTCCATACTTGCCTGGACCAGGCAAATTCCTCATTGTTAGCGGGTCAGTTCTGTGGCAATGCCTCCTGGTAATGGGATCATATGAATCTGTAATACTATTTGACCTGTTCAGTTTACAATACATCCCGATTCTCCTGTAGAATACGCAGTTGCTCTCCCTCCGGCTCTGGGTATGCGAAGCCGATTTCTTTCTCCCTACTCTCAGAAATATCCCTAACCTTAACCCGAGATTCAGCCATAAAGCTACCCCTCGTGTAAGCCCGAAGCCTAACTTCAGCCCAAAGCGTAACAAAAACCATAATCCTCAGCCCTAACGCTGGCCTCATCCTACACTAACCATAGCCTCAGGCGCAAACCGAACACAGCTTCAGCCGTCCTCCTGGCCCTCAGACACGGAGCCGCCTGCACAGAGGCACTCAAACACAGAGACCCCTTTCACTGACACGAAAAACGCGGACTTCACTGTAAATAACCCCGAAAACACAGAGTCCTATTTAAACAAACTTCAACAACAGAGTCCCCTGTAATTATACGCTCAAATACACAGACCCCTTTAAATGAACTCTGACACACATTGCCCAGGAAGCATAAGGTAAAACAAAGGGCTCCTTCTCAATAAATCCGAAAACAATGAGCACCTTCAATTGCACCCCAACACTTAGCCCACGTGTAAATTATCCGTAAGACAGGGCCCCTTACAAAATACCCTAAAAAGACAAAGCTACCTATAAATAAACAGCCTCCTGCAAACAAACCCTAAAACAGAGACACCTTTCAATAATCTGTAAAACACGGAGCTCACTATAAGTAATCCCAGAAACACACAGCATCGTGTATGTACACCCAAAAACACAGACATCCCTGTAAATTAACCCTGAAACACAATGCCCCCTGGAAATAATCTCCGACGCAGAGCCTGGTTTAAACTAACGGTAAAAAAAAACGAAGGCCCCTGTCAATACACTGTCAAGCACAGAGACCCTTTAAATAAACCCGAAGAAAGGTCCCTCACGAAGTAAAATGTAAACCACAGACACCCGGCACATAACCCCCTGTAAATAAACCCTAAAACACAGAGCTTCATTTACAGGGATGTCTGTGTTTTAGGGTTTACATACAATGAAGACTGAAACACAAAGCTATCTGTAAATAATCTCCGACGCAGAGCCTCCTTTAAACAAACGATAAAAACGAGCTGCCTGTAACTATACTCTCAAGCACAGAGACCCCTTTACATATAACCTAAGAAAGGTTCCTCAAGAAGTAAACTGTAAAACAGAGCCCACAGTAAGAAACAATAAAAGACAGAGGCCCATGTAAATTACATGTCAAGTATAGAGCCCCTTGTAAATAAACCCTGAAACACAGTGCACCCTGCAAATCCTCCCTAAAACTGTGCCTGCAGTAAATAAACCCTCAGGGACTCCTGTAAACAAGCTGTCAGACAGATACCCCTTTCAATAACCAGTAAAACAATGAGCTTAATTCAAATAATCCCTAAAACAGAACCCCCTGCAATTATACCCTCAAATGTACAGACCCCTTTAAATGACCTCTAAAACATATGCCCGAGGAAGTAAAATGTAAAACACAGGGCACCCTCTAAATAAAGTCGAAAACACAGAGCACTTGTCAATACACGCCAATATCGAGCCGACCTTTCAATTATCCATAAAACAGGACCACTTAAAAATAGACTCCAAAAGACAGAGCGAGCTATAAATAAAGAGCCCACTGTAAATAATTACCAAAACGCAGAGTAAAAACCGGAAGAACTGCGGATGCTGCAAATCAGGAAAAAATACAAAGTTGCTGGAAAAGCTCAGCAATTCTGGCAGCATCTGTGAGGGCAAAAAACAGAGTTAACGTTTCGTGTCAGGTGATCCTTCCTCAGAACCTCTTGCGAGCGCGTCTTTAGTAATGCAGGGTCGATCGTCTTAAAATATCCTGTTCTGTGGTTTTTGGAGGCACTATAACATTATAACATAAAAACATAAGAACTAAGAGCAGGAGCAGGCCATCTGGCCCCTCGAGCCTGCCCCGCTATTCAATAAGATCATGACTGATCTTTTTGAGACTCTGCTCCACTTACCCGCCCGCTCACCATTAACCTAAATTCCTTTATTGTTCATAAGTTTATCGAGCCTTGCCTTAAAAACATTCAGCGAGGTAGCTTCAACCGCTTCACTGGGCAGGGAATTCCAAAGATTCACAACCCTTTGGGTGAAGAAGTTCCTCCTGTCCTCAGTCCGATATCTGCTTCCTTTTAATTTGAGGCTATGCCCGCTCGTCCTAGTTTCACTTACTAGTGGAAACAACCTCCCTGGCTCCACCTGGCCTATTCCCTTCATAATCTTGTTTGTTTCTATCAGATCTCCCCTCATTCTTCTGAATTCAAATGAGTATAATCCCAGCCTACTCAGTCTCTCCTCATATTCCAAACCTTTCAACTCTGGAATCAACCGAGTGAATTTCCTCTGCACCCCGTCCAGTGCTAGTATATCCCTTCTCAAGTAAGGAGACCAAAACTGCACACAGTACCACAGGACCCTATACAGCTGCAGCATTACCTCCCTGTTTTTAAACTCCATCCCTCGAGCAATGACAGACAAAATTCTATTTGCCTTTTTAATTACCTGCTACACCTGCAATACCACCTTTAGCGATTCATGCACAAGGACACCCAAGTCCCTCTGCACAGCAGCATGCTGCAATTTTTCAGCATTTAAACCACAATCCATTTTGTTGTTATTCTTACCAAAATGGATGACCTCACATTTATCGACATTGTACTCCTTCTGCCAGACCTTTGCCCACTCACTTAGACTATACATCCCTCTGCAGACTTTCAGTGTCTTCTGCACACTTTGCTCCACCGCTCATCTCAGTTTCATCTGCAAATTTTGACACACCACACTTAGTCCCCAACTCCAAATCATTTATGTCAATTGTAAACAATTGCAGTCCCAACACTGATCCCTGAGGCACACCACTAGCCACTGACAGCCAGCCAGAAAAGCACCCATTTACCCCTACCCTTAATTTTCTACAAGTCAATCATCCTCTATCCATGCCAATACATTACTGGCAATATCGTGCAACTTTATCTTATGTAGCAGCCTTTGGTGTGGCACCTTGTCAAATGCCTTCTGGAAATCCAGATACACGACATCCACAGGTTCCCCATTGTCCACCATGCAAGTAATGTCCTCAAAGAATTCCACCAAGTTAGTTAAACATGACTTACCCTTCATGAACCCATGCTGGGTGTTCCCAATGGGACAATTTATATCCAGTTGTCTTGGTATTATCTTCCTTAAAGATGGATTCAAGCATTTTCCCCACAACCGAAGTTAAGCGAACTGGCCTTTAGTTACCTGCTTTTTGTCTACTTCCTTTTTTACTCAGTGGCCTCACATTGGCTGTTTTCCAATCTGCGGGAACCACCCCAGAGTCCAGTGAATTTTGGTAAATAATTACGAGTGCAAGCCTCTTTACTGTTGTACTAAATTTCCTCTTTAGCAATGGACCCACAAGCGCTCCATATTACCACTCTCGCGCTCTCGTACATTCATAACTTTACTGACCACTTACCAGCGCACTATGTTGACTATTACCGCATTTCATTCATTCATAAAACTGCGATCTTGTCATACTTTTCACTATCAAAGGGATACTAAATTAAAATGTTCCTTCAACCCCATTTACTGCCTTTTCACAGTTTTAATCTTCACGGCCTTATTTTGCTAACAGTCGCCAAACCTGTGTCTACATCAGAGTCTATCCCTGAGTATGTCTTAATTTTCTGACATATTCAGAACAATACCATCGTGTCAACCGAAGCTATGAAAGAGCATAATATTAATCAGCCCTCAGCAAAATTCTCCCAGGACTTGAATAGCTTGCAGTACATCAAACAAGTTTTCTACGTTAGCAGAGATGGTAGGAACTGCAGATGCTGGAGAATCTGAGATAACAAGGTGTAGAGCTCGATGAACACAGCAGGCCAAGCAACAGAGGAGCAGGAAGGTTGATGTTTCGGACCTCGACCCTTCTTCAGAAGTGCGGGAGGGGAAGGAGGGTCTGAAATAAATAGGGAATGAGGGGGAGACGGGTAGAAAATGGATAGAGGAGAAGATAGGTGGAGAGGAGACAGATAGGTCAAAGAGGCGTGAATGGACCCAGTAAAGGTGAGTGCAGCTGGGTCGTGAGGGAGGATGTATTTCAGTCCAGGGAGGACAGACAGGTGAAGGGGACGGGATGAGGTCTGTAGGGAGGAAATGGAGCTGGCGCTTGAGGTGGGAGGAGGGGATAGGTGGGAGGTAGAACAGTTTCGGGAGGCGGGGACGAGCTGGGCTGGTTTTGGGATGCGGTGGAGGGAGGGGAGATTTTGAATCTTGTGAATTCCACATTGACAACATTGGGCTGCAGGGCTCCCAATTGGCATATGATTTGCTGTTCCTGTCACCTTCGGGTGGCATCGTTGTGGCATTGCAGGAGGCCCAGGATGGACATGTCGTCTGAGGAATGTGAGGGGGAATTGAAATGGTTCGCGGGTAGGAGGTGCAGTCGTTTAGAGCAAACCGAGGGTAGGTGTTTTGCAAAGCGGTCCCCAAGCCTCCGCTTGGTTTCCCCAATGTAGAGGCCGCCACAACGGGAACAGCGGATGCAGTATACCACATTAGCAGATGTGCAGATGAACATCTGCTTGATGTGGAAAGTCTTCTTGTGGCCTGGGATGGGTGTGAGGGGGGAGGTGAAGGGTCAAGTGTGGCACTTCCTGCGGTTGCAGGGAAAAGTGCTGGGTGTGGTGGGGCTGGAGGGGAGTGTGGAGCGGACAGGGGAGTCACGGAGAGAGTGGTCCCTCCGGAAAACAAATAAGCGTGGGGAGGGAAAAATGCCTTTGGTGGTGGAGTCGGTTTGCAGATGGCGGAAGTGTTGGAGAATGATGCGTTGGATCAGGAGTTTGGTGGGCTGGTACGTGAAGGTGAGGGGGATTCTGTTTTGATTGTTATTGCGGGGAGGGGTTGTGAAGGATGAGTTGTGGGAAATGCAGGAGAAATATTCGAGGGCGTTCTCGACCACTGAGGAGGGGAAGTTGCGGTCCTTGAAAAACGAGGACATCTGAGATGTATGGGAGTAGAATGCCTCATCCTGGGAACAGATGCGGTGGAAGTGAAGGAGTTGTGAATAAGGGATGGCATTTTTGCTGGAAGGTGGGTTGGAGGAGTTGTATTCTAGGTAGCTGTAGGAGTCGGTGGGCTTGAAATGGACATCAGTTTCTAGGTGGTTGCCAGACATGGAAACAGTGAGGTCCAGTAAGGAGAGAGAGGTATTAGAGATGGTCCAGGTGAACTTAAGTTTGGGGTGGAAGGTGTTCGTGAAGTGGGTGAACTGTTCGAGCTCCTTGTGGGAGCACGAGGCGGCGCAGATTTTGTCATCAATGCAACGGAGGAAGAGGTGGTGTTTTGGGCCAGTGTAACGACGGAAGACGGATTGTTCCGTGTAACCTACAAAGAGGCAGGCATAGCATGGGCCCATGCGGGTACTCATGGCCACCCCCTTTGTCGGTCGGAAGTGGGAGTAATTGAAAGAGAACTTGTTGAGGGTGAGGACGAGTTTGGCTCAGCGGATGAGGGTGTCAGTGTTGGGGGACTGGTCGGGCCTGCGGGACACGAAGAAGCAGAGGGCCTTTAGGCCATCTGTCCGGTGAATGCAGGTGTATAGGGACTGGACGTCCATGGTAAAGATGAGGTGTTGAGGACCAGGGAAATGGAAGTTCTGGAGGAGGTGGAGGGCGTGGGTGGTGTCACGGTCGTAGGTAGGGAGTTCCTGGACCAAGGCGGAGAAAATAGAGTTGAAATCGGTGGAGATAAGTTCGGTGGGGGAGGAGCAGGCGGAGACAATGCATCGACCAGGGCAGTCAGGTTTGCTGGAAAAGCTCAGCAGGTCTGGCAACATCTGTGAAGGAGAAAACAGAGTTAACGTTTCAGGTCCGGGGACCCTTCCTCAGAACTTCAGTACACTGCCGACACTGAGGTGTTATCTCACGCCAACCCTCTCAGTGCTGCAACAACCCAGATTTGATCCTCTATTCGCGTGGCATTCCCTCAGGACTGATCCTGTAATCGTGTGGCGCTACCTCAGTAATGACCGTTAGACAACACTGCCCTTCCGCATTACTGACTGTCTGACAAACAGGCACTGCCTCACATCTGACTTGTTGACTATGAGGTACTAATTGAATCTTACTATCTCGCAGTGCTTGACTGGAGGCTCTGTTATTTAGTGTTGATTTACAGTGGGCCTTGTGTTTTAGCTTTCATTAACTGGAGGCTCTGTGTTTCAGGTTTTTTTATTGCTGTCGTCTGTTTGAGGTTTTAGGGGGATTTTAGGGAGGATTTACAGGGTTTATTTACAGGGAGCTCTATACTTTACACTTTATTTGCGGCGGGATCTGACTTTTGTGGTTTCTTTACTGGGTGTTGTCCAGGCCCCAGCCTCCGTACCCAGCCTGTCCGAGCCCCGCCCCCATACCACGGAACTGACCCTCACCCCGGCCCACAGCCTGTCCCGGCTCCAGGCCCTAACCCCAGACTGTTCGGGACCCGGCCGCGGCCCCCAAGCCCCGACACGAATCCCAGCCTGTCGTGGCCCGGAACCCAAGCCCCCAAACCCCACACCAACCCGAGCCTGTCACGGCCCCAAAAATCAACAAAAACGTAGTCCCAATCTTAACCCTAAACCTGGCCCCTCACCCCAGACCCGAGCCTTCAGACCCCAGACGAATCCCGGCCGACAATCTGTCGCAGCCCCGGCCTGGCCCGGCCCAATCCAATCCGGGACCCCAGCCCAGACCATCACCGTAAACTTAGCCTTAGCCTCGGCCCTAATCACCGGCCCCAGATCCCAGCTTTCAGCCCTATCCCGGCCGTAACCCTAAACCGGCCCCAGACCCCAGCCACCAGCCTGTCGCAGCCCCGACACTGCTGTAGCTTGTCCCCGACCCCAAACCTAACCGCAGACTGTCCTGGCCGCAGCCCCAAGTCCCTGACTCCAACCCTAAACCCAGACTAACTCGGCCGCGGCCCCCAGTCCCTGACCCCAATCCTAACCCCAGACTGTCCCGGCCCTGGACACTGGACACGGACCCAAACCCCCAGCCCTCGGCCAGGAGCCTGTCGTGGCTTCGGCCCAGGCACCCAGTCCTGATCCTACCCCACCCTGCCCAGATGCCAGCGACCCAGACACAGACCCAGACCCAGCCATCAGCGCCCACCAGACCAACACACCCCCGCAGCCTGTCGCAGCCCAGACCCTGACTCAAACCCCAATCATGGCCCTGAACCTGACACCGACCTCGACCCCGACCCCGACCCAGAACCGGTTAAGGTCCCAGCAGCCAGCCCGCAGCCCCGACCCCAAGAACTGCCTATCCCAGACCCGAGCCCCTACATAACTCTAATCCCAACCCCAGCCCGGCCCAGCCCCCATCTTTTGCCCTAATTCCAGCCTGTCACTCTCCTGGCCCCGACTGTCCCGTGCCCCGGTCCTCGGCCATCCGACCATCCCCTCCTCACTCCCCCGACTGAGCTTGTCCCGGTCCTGGTCCCAGCCCCCAACTACAGCCTCAACCCTGACCTCAACTCTAACCCTGGACTCAGCCCTAACCCTAACCAGAGCCCCACCCTGAGCCCCATCTGGCCTTAACCCTAATCGGTCTGAAGGCAACTACTGAGGAAGTGCCTCAATGGTCAATACTCACGCAGTGCCTCAATGAAAAGGGGACAGAATTGACAGCCTCATTGTCAGAGGGTCAGTGACAGTGCTTCACAGTAGTGTCACTGCTGAGGGACTCTCTCACTGTTAGAGGGTCCAGTGGGCGCACAGTCTCAATATAATGTGGTGAGAAATAAGGCAGTGAAACACGTTTGCAGGACCAGTACAGAGATAGTCTTGGACAGTCAGAGGGTCAGGATTCAGCGAGGGCCTCTATGTAACGGGATCAGAACTGTGGGATAGCTCCATGATCAGCAGGTGAGCACTGAGCTACTGAAGCACTGTCACAGCATCAATACGGAGGCAGTGCTTCTTTCGAAAGATGTCCGAATTGAAAGGACGCCACACAATTAGAGGGTCATGACTGTGATATTATGATCACCGGGTCAGTACTAAGGGACTGCCTTATTGTCAGTGTGTCAGTTCTGAGGCAGTGTTCATTTGTCAGAGGGTTCGTCTTCTGGGAATGACTCATTGTCAGAGTTTGTGTTCTGAGGCAGTTCCTCAGTGTAACGGTGTGGGAATTGAGGGTTTGCTGCACAGAGAGGGCCAGTGCTAAGGTATTGCAGCTGTATCAGAGCATCAGCGCTGAGGCATTGCCTCACGATAAAGGCGTCAAAACTGAGGTAGTGTGAAACGATTACAGTGTCACTGAGACATTGCAGCACTGTGACTTTGTCAGAACTGATGGACTGTTTCATTGTCAGAGGGACATTACTGAGGGATTGAAGCACGATCAGAGCTTCAGTGCAGAGGGAGTGCTTCATTGTCAGAGGGTCACAACTGCAGGCAAGCATTACTGTCAGACAGAGCCAGTTCCTAATTATGCAGGTGTCAGAACTGCGGCAGTGCCTCATTGTAAGGGCATCAGAATTGAGGGCGACTTCACATTTAGAGTGTCAGTCCTGAGGGAGGGCTTCATTATTATTGTGTCAGTACTGAGGGCACTGGCATATTGTCAGCTGGTCAGTTCTGAGACAGAGTCTCTTTGTCAGTGGATCAGCACTGAGGCTGTGCTTCAGTGTAATGGTGTCAAAATGGAGGGTTTGCCACAGACTGACATTAAGTACTGAGGTATTTCAGCTCTGTCAGGTGTCCCAGGCAGTACCTCATTAACAAAAGATCATTTCTGCAGCAGTGAGAGAGGGTCAGACTGAAGGAGTGCCTCCTTGTCAGATGCTCAGTTCTGACACACCGCTCCTTTGTCAGAGGGTCATTGGTGAGGCAGCGCCTCTTTGTAATGGGATCAGAATTGTCAGGGTGCCAGCACTGAGCGAGAACCTCATGATCAGAGGTCAACACTGAGATAGTGTCTTATCAGTGATTAATTCCTAAGGGTGTGATTCATTGTCAAAGAGTCCATTCTGAGGGAGGGCATCATGTGAGAATAAAAAGGGAGATCCTTATTCTCAGAATGGAAATGTAGGGTTGCAGGGATAGGTTAACGGCATGGGTCAGATGCGCTTAGGAGGGTCAGTGTGGACTTGGGCTTAATGGCCTGTTTTGCACTGTGGGGATTCTATGATTCTGATGAGAGGATCAGTACTGTTGCATTTCAGCACTGTTGGAGGTTAAGATCAGTGGGAGTGCATAATTATCAGAGGGTCAGTACTGAGGCTGAGGCAGAGCCAGGGACGTATAGAACAGTGAGGCTCTGGACTGACATTCCAGTCCCACCTCAGAACTGATCTTCTGACAGAGCTGCAGTTCCTCAGTACCGATTCTGTAATCGTGAGGCACAACCTAAATCCTGACCCCCGTTTCAATGAGGCACTGGCACAACATTGACATTCTGACAATGAGGCACTCCCTCAGTACTGACCCAGTGACTATAATGTACTCCCACAGTTCTGACGCTATGTCAACGAGGTCTGAAGTCATACGACACCAGGTTATAGTCCAACACCTTTATTTGAAAACACAAGCGTTTGGAGCCTCACTCCTCCTTCAGTCAAACATCGACACCACCATATCACGGCAATGAGATCTGACAGTGCTTCCGTTCCTTTGGACTAAACCGCTAATCATGTGGCCCTCCATCCATTCTGATCCCATAACATTGAGGCACTGCTTCAGAATGGACCCTTCGTACTCACCCACTGACAGTGCTGACTACATGCACTGACTGTCTAAAATGTGAGCACTCCCTTGATTCTGACTCTCACAATGAGTTACCCGCTCAGTACCAATGCTGTGGCAGTGAAGCATTTCCTCCAAACTGACCTGCTGACAACGAGGACTAACCTTCTGATAGATCTACAATACCTCCGCACTGATCATCTGAACGTGTGAGACCCCTTCAATTCTTACCGTCTTCAAATGAGACAGTTCCTCAGTAATGACCCACTGACAATGAGGCAATGCCTCAGAACTAACCCACTTAGAGTGCTGCACTACCACAGAACTGAGCATCTAAGCATGTGGCACACTCCGATCTGACCCCCTTACAGTCAGGTACTGCCTCTGTATTGAACCTCTGACAATGATGCACACCCTCTGTACTGTACCTTTGACAAACAGGCACTGACTCAGTAATGACTCCCGATGTTGAGGCATTCTATCGGGACTGAACATATGATATTAAGGCATCTGCTCAGTACTGACCATATGATAAGGAAGCATTCCCACAGTTCCAAACCACTGACAGTGCTGTCATACCTCAGGACTGACCCTCCCATCATGTGACACTGCTTCAATTCTGACATCTGCACAATGAGGCACTGCCTCAGGACTGACCCTCTGACAATAATGCACTCCCACAGTTCTGACGCTCTGACAATGAGGCATTCATTCAATATTTACACTGTGATAGACCTGCAAAATCTCAGTACTGGCTGTCCAATCAAGAGGCACATCCTCAATTCGAACCCTGTTACAATGAGGTACTGATTCAGTATTGACCCTCTGCGTCTGTGTCATTTTAAACCCGATGTTATCTGTCTTCGGAGAGTCCACAAAACCATTTTGAAGTCAAAGTAATCCTTTGAAAGATGGTTAAGTAGTAACAGTGTTGTTTTATTGGTATTTGTAATAAATTTCAGGTAATTTTTGGATACACCAAATCGCAAAATTACAGAAGGGGAAAGAGGCCATTTGGCCCATCAAACTGACTTGTCTCTGTCATCTCATGCAAAACCTTTTTCCGCCTATCACCTGCACACCATTTTCACCCAATTCCCTCTGTACGTCTCCATTGCACCTCATTCATCACATTTACTGCAGTGTACGCCATAACCTGACTACACACTCTGTGATAAAGCTACTCGACGAGCAGGGACATCTTCTCCCGATCTACTCTGTTGAACTCTCTCACGATTTCAAAAATCCTCAATTCCATCTCCTCTCAGCCTGCTATTGAGATAGAACAGTCCCCAACTCTTCAATATATTCTTGTATCTGAAGCTTTTCCTACCTGGAACCATTCTCGTAATAAACAGCACATCAATGCATTTGCCTTTTTCCTATAATGTGCAGGCCACAACTGTGCACAATACTCCAGCTGAAATTGAACTTACCCTGCAGAAGTTCAAAATCGTCAACTTCTTACTCGTATACTCTATACCCCAATTAATAAAGGCTGTATGCTTCATTTATTGCTCTCTCCAGCTGTACTGCTACCATCATTTCAACTGTGCACGTCCATACTCCTATTTTGCGTTGGTCGGAAAAACACTTGAAAGACAAAGTGCATCACCTTATACTTCTCCGCATTGTACCTCATATTCCACCGATCTGCCCACTCAATCAACTTTTCAATGCACTTTTGGAGTTCCACACGATTCTTCTCACAATTTACAATTCTCAAGTTTAATGGCATCTGATAACTTGGAAATTGTCCCCTGCACACCACGATCAAGATAATTAATTATCTATCTGGTCAGTATGGACGAGTCGGAACAAAGCGTCTGTTTTCATACTGTGTCTCTGCGATTCTATGACTCCATGTCACATTGACAATAAAGCACTTTCTCAGTAATATCCTCTGAGAACGAGGCACTCCCACACTGCTGCAAATACCTCAGTACCAACCCTCTTAATATGTGGCACTCCCTCAGTTCTAACCCATTGATCGTGACACAATGCCTCTGGACTCACTCTCTAATCAGTTGGCACTCCCTCAATTCCAACACCTACACAATGAGACACTGCCTCCTTATTGATCCTCTGACTCCTACAGATCTGAATCACTGACAGTCCTGTATTGTCAGTCCTGACCCTTTAATCATTTCGCACTCCCTCAATCCTGACCCCATTACATTGAGGAACTGACTCAGTATTAACCCACTGGACATGAGGGGCCCCCTCAGTACTGAACCTCTGACTTGCTTCAATACCTCTAGACTGACCCTCTGTCAATGAAGTATTCCCTCAGTTCGACCTTCTGTAAGTGCTGCAATATCTCACCACGGCTCCTGTAATCAAGTGGCACTCCTTCAATTCTAACCCCCTTTAGGATGTGGCACTGCCTCAAAGTTGACCCTCTGACAATGAGGGAACCCCCAGTACTGAATGTCTAATTATGTGGCATACCCTCAATTCTGAACACTTTACAATGAGGGGATGTTCACTGATGATTGCACAATGTTCAGAACCATTCGCACCTCCTCAGATACTGAAGCAGTCCTTGATCAAATGCAACAAGACATGGCATGGGCCATCAAGCGCAAATAACATTTGTGTCACACAATACAAACATCAACAATAAGAGACAATCCAACCACTGCCCCTTGGCATTGTACAATGTTACCATCACTGAATCCCCACTATCAACATCCTGAGGGTCATCATTGACCAGAAACTCTGCTGCACTCACCACATAAACACAGTGCAAGAGCAGGTCAGAAGCTCGGAATACCACGGGGAGTAATTCTCCGGCTGACTCCTCAAAGCCTGTCCACCATCTTCAAGGCACAAGTCAGGAGTGTGATGGAATAGTCCCCACTTGTCTGGTTAAGTGCAGCCCCAACAGCACAAGAAGCTTTAATCCATCCAGGACAAAGGAGCACGCTTGACTGGCACTACATACACAAATATCCACTCCCTCTACCACCGACAGTCAGTAGTAGCAGTGTCTGCTTTCGACAAGATGCTCTGCAGAAATTCACTAAAGATCCTCAGACAAACGCACGACAACTTCCGTCTGGAAGAACAGGGGTAGCATGTCAGAAATGCCACCTTCAAGTTCCGCTCCAAGCCAGTCACCATCCTGACTTGGAAATACATTGAATGCAACTGTGAAGGAAGATACCAAGAGGGAGAAAGAGAGAAAGAAAATCTGAGAGAAATTACAAATGCTGTCGCCAAACTAAAATTGTAATCTTCAAATATCCTAAATAATAGCACGAGAACAGAGAGGGGCAACCATTTGATACTCAATGTCACTATAACACAAGTTAACAGAAACATTTCACCCCCAGGACATACAGAAGAAAAATACCCTCTTCTGTAAATAATACACAAGATCTATCTGTTCCCGTGATGGCAGGCATGGTCTTTTTGAAGAAGGTTCTTTCTGAAAGATGGCTCCTTCACCACCACTCTGTACCAGCATGGGAGTGTGTGTGTGGTGGGGGTGGCTAGGTTAGTGCTGATCTTCTGTTTCCTTCACTGGCTGAATGTTAAAAAGAATGCATCAGTTAGTCAAGTGACCAACTCCCCATGGGATTGGCAGGGAGGAGGACTGGAAGAGGTTAAGGGATAATTGTGCGTTGAGAAAACCATCCAAATTGGAGGAGTTATGTTTGAGGCTAATAGTGTCAGAATTCTGTTGGGTGGGGTATAGGACGAGGAAAGATGCAGCAACTGTCTGCTCATGTTGTGGGATACTGTTGCACCTGTCAGAGCAGGACATGGAGAGGAAGCAACATAATGATTGCATATGGAACTGAAAATTCAAATTTACAGGGCAACAACTGTTCCACCTCCAAGGACTTGGTTGTGAATGCCTCAACAACTGAACAGACCGGCAAATTCCAGGAGAGGTAGTCACTCGGCAGACTTTTCATCATTCAGAAGGCTAAAGACAACCTGAGCTTCTGAATCTCTCCACATTAAGACACAAGTAAGGCTTGTGATGGAATATTCCCCACTCGCATGGACAGGTGTAGCTCCAACAACACAAGAAGCTCAACACTGTTCAGGACAAAGCAGCCCACTTAATTGGCACCACATCCACAAACATTCACTCCCTCCACCACCAACACTTAGTTGCAGCAGTGTGTACCATCTACAAGGTACACTACAGAAATTCCACCAAAAATCCTCAGACAGCACTTTCCAAACACGTGACTACTTCCATCTGGAAGGACAAGGGGAGCAGATACATGGGAATACTACTCCCTACGTGATCCCCTCCAAACTTTAAATATGTCACCATTCCTTCACTGTCGCTGGGTCAAAACCCTGGACCTCCCTTCCTAATAATATTGTCCTTACCAGCAGAGTGGCCAGTGGTTAGCACTGCTGCCTCACAGCGCCAGAGATCTGGGTTCAATTCAGTCTCAAGTGACTGTGTGTGGGGGGATGCACATTCTTCCCATGTCTTTGTGGGCTTCCACCAGGTGCTCCGGGTTCCTCCTACAGACTGAAAATGTGTGGATTCGTTGAATTGGCCACGCTAAATTGCCCATTGTGTCCAGGGATGAGTAGTGATGTCTATTATCCATGGGAAGTGCAGGGTTACAGGGATGGGGTGTGGGTGGTTGAGGTCCATCTTGTGCAATGCTTTTTGGAGTCGTTATGGACTTGTTGGGCCAAATGGCCTATTTCCAAACTGTATGGATTCTAATGATTGTGTGTCAACTGTCAGCACAAGGACTGGAGTGGTTCAAGAAGGCGGCTGAACACCACCTTCTCATGGGGTAACTAATGGCAGCCAAGAAAGCTGGAAAAGCCAGCGATCTTTAGATATCACAAATGAATTTTAAAAACTCTGAAGTCCTCACCCTTGGGGTCATTCCAGTCAATCTTGTCTCATTTTGTTCATAGAAACATAGAAGAATAGGAGTGAGCACTTCGAGCCTGTTCCACCTTTCAACATGATCATGGCTGATCATTGAACTCACACTGTTTCTCCCCACTGTCTTTGTTCTCTTTAGTCCTAAGCACCATATCCAATTTACCTTTGAAAATAGTCAATGGTTTGACCTCAACAGTTCTCAGACAGAATTTCACAGGCTGACCTCTGTATGGGTGAAGACATTTCTCCTCATTTCCAAAATGATCACGTTTTCCTCCTTGACTCTAAGCCCGATTTCTGGACTCCGATATCAGTGAGGACATCCTTACTGCAACTAAATTGTCCAGTCCTCTTTAAATTTATAGGCTTCCATCAGATGCCCGTTCTTCTTTTAATCTCCCACGAATACAGCCCGAACTGATCCAGTCTCCCTTCATCTCTCAATACCACCATCCCAGAAATCACTCTGGTAAATCTTTCACTCACTGTCACTATAACCAATCCATGAATCCCCTCAATAAGGCAGCCAACGAACCATCTGCCTTGTTCACCACCTGCAGTAGGGTCAGGGTCAGGATCAGGGTCAGGGTCATACTTGCTTTCAGCGACAGGTACAAGGACACTAAGGACTCATTGCACCCCTCCCTTTCCCAATCTGTCACCCTTCAGATAATATATGGCTATTCAGTTTTTGCCCCGAAAGTAGATAACTTCACATTTATGCGAGAGGTGGTTCATCTGCTACGTACTTAACCACTCATCAACTCAACTCAACCTGCC
The DNA here is from genome assembly GCF_021869965.1 of Rhincodon typus. NCBI lineage: Eukaryota > Metazoa > Chordata > Chondrichthyes > Orectolobiformes > Rhincodontidae > Rhincodon > Rhincodon typus. The sequence continues at coordinate 18,888 of NW_025968851.1, forward strand.
CTGAGATCCACCATATCATGGCCCCAACAGACAGGGTAACATACAGAGCCAAGACTGAGGAACAAGCCTCAATGAAGACTTCGTTCAAGGCTCAACAAAGATGGTATACCCAGAAACAGCCTACCAACCTCAGGTGTGTACCAGTTTAAAAGTATAGAACTATGGACGAAGAAAGACCAGATGTTCTGCAACTAATTAGTAACTAGGAACCATGTGACCACGAGTCCGTGTCCAAACTCCACGGGAGCAAAAGGTGACGGGCGCGACAGTTTAACCAATCAGATGACAAGGTCTGTGCATGAGCCCCGCCTACGAACGACAGAGTCTCTCCCGTGAGGACCGGGGCGACGCCAATGACGTGCGGTTGCTCCAATCAGCGGAGGCAGGGGAAGCTGACACCCCAACCCTACCCCTGTAACCCTGCACTTCCCATGGATAATTCACATAACTCGTCATCCCTGGACACAATGGGCATTTTAGCCTATCCAATTCACCTAATCCACATATCTTTAGTCTGTCGGAGGAACCCGGAGCACCTGGAGGAAACCCACAAAGACATGGGAAGAATGTGCAAACCCCCCACACACAGTCACCTGAGACTGAATTGAACCCAGATCTCTGGTGCTGTGAGGC
>NW_025968852.1:0-19518 GCF_021869965.1 Rhincodon typus
CTTCACTGAGGGTTTTTCAGCCGTGTGGGTGTATTACACTGTTGGAGTATTGGTGCTGTGAGACTCTCCGAGGGTCAGCATTGAGGAAGTGGGACACTGAGAGGGGTCAGCACTGATGAAGTACTGCATAGAGTGGGGTCATCACTAAGGGAGTTCTGCACTGGCGGAGTGCTGCACTGAGAGGAGTTCAGCACCACGGGAGTGCTGCACTGAGGACAGGCGTCAGCACTGAGGAAGTGCTGCAGTGAGGGGCGTGAGCACTGTGGTCGTGCTGCACTAAGGGGTGTCAGCACTGAGAGGAGTCAGCACTGAAGGGAGGTCAGCACTGATGGGGTCATTACTGAGGGAATGCTGCACTGAGGGAGTGCTGCTCTGTTGGGTCATCACTGGGGGAGAGCTTCACTGAGGGGTGTCAGCTGTGAGGGTCTCTGTGGGGGTTAGTGCTGTGAGACTGTCTGAGGAATGTCAGCACTGAGGGAATGCAGCACTGAGGGTGTCAGCACTGAGGGAGTGCTGCACTGAGGGGGCGCTCCACTGAGGGGAGTCAGCACTGAGGGAGTGCTGTACAGAGGGGTTCAGCACTGAGGGAGTGCTGCTCTGAGCGGGGTCAGGACTGAAGGGGGTCAGCACTGAAGGGCTTCACCATTGAGGGAGTGCTGCACTGAGGAGTGTCAGCACTGAGGGAGTGCTGCACTGAGGGGTTCAGAATTAAGGGTGTGCGACACTGAGTGGGTCAGAATTGAGGTGGTGCTGCACGGATTGGGGTCAGCACTGAGGGACTGCTGCACTTTTGATGTTCAATATTAATGTGTCCTGCACTGTGAAACGGTCAATATGAAGGCAACGCTGCAATGTCACAGAGGCAATGATGAGTGCATGCTGCACTGCTGAAGAGTTAAAATTGAAGGGGTGTTCCATGGTCAGAGTGTAAATAGTTAGGGAGCATGGCATTCTCAGAGTTTTATAGCTGAGAGAATATCAGTCTGTCGGAGGGTTAATACTGTGGCAGAGATGCACTGTCAGAGAGTCAGTCATCCGAGAGTACGCACTGTTGGAGAGTCAGTACTGAGGGAGTGCCTCATAATCAGAGCGTCAGTTGTCTGGCAGTGCTTGTTGGTTCGTGCACCACTCCCTTAATGCTGACTATGTGACACTGCAAAAGTCTGACAGCACAGAACCTCAGTTCATCAATCCCCAAAAAATGGACCTCTCACAGTCTGCCATATCCTTTGTCGTGATCCTCGCAGCAGCTGCACTCCCTCAGTGCGGTCCCTCTGTTAGTGCAGTGTTCCTTTATTATTGGCCTTCTGACAGCACAGCACCCTCTTCATATTGGCCCTGTGACAGTACAGCACTCCCTCAGTATTGATCCTCCAACAATGGAGCATTCCCTCAATACTGACCCCCAGTGCAGCATTCCATCAAGAGTAACACTGCAGTACACCCCTAATATTACCCCTCTGTCAGTGTGGAACTCCCTCAGTGATGACACTCTGATAGTCCATCAATCCCTCCGACAGTGTTGCACACCCTTAGTATCAACCCACTGACAGTCTCAGCATTCCCTTAATATTGAACAACTCACAGTGCAGCAATCACCTAATATTAAACCCCTGAAAGTGAAGCATTGCATTAATATTGACTGTCTGACAGTACATCCCACCTCAGTGCCGACCGTCCGACAGCGCAACACTCCCTTATTACTCACCTTTTGATACTGTAGCACACCTTTAATAATGACACTCTGACAGTGTCACACTCCCTTAACATCGGCCCTTCAACAGTGCAGCACTCCATCAATGATGACACTGTAACAACGCAGGACTCCCTCAGTACTGGCTCTGCAACAGTTAAGCACTCAATCATCACTGACCCTCTGTAAGTACAGCACACCCTTAATATTGACCCTGTGACAGTGCAGCAATCCCTTAATAATTGTCTTCTGACAGAGTGGCACTTCATTGATGAAGACACTCTGACAATGCAGTTTTCCCTCACTACTGATCTTCTGACAGTGCAGCATTCTGTCATCATTGACTCCTTGATAGTGCAGCAACATGCTTCTTATTGACCCTCCGACAGTGCAGCACTCCGTCTGTTCTGACTCTGCAACATTAATATTGATCCCCTGACGGGCGGTTCTCTTTCAGTACTAACCCCCACAAAGGGAAGCTCTCCCTCATCTTTAACCCTCTGACAGTGCAGCACTCCCTTAATATTAACCCACGACCAGTTTGACACTCCCTTACAATTGAACTACTGGCAGTGCAGAACTCCAACAAAATGATCCTCTGAGTGTCGCACACACTCAATATTGGCCCTCCAACAGTGTAGCACAGTGTAACAGTGCTGAACGTCTGACATTGATACGCTGATAGTGGAGCAATCCTGTAATATTGACCCATTGACACAGCAGAACTCCCTCAATATTGGCCTTCAGACAGTACTGTACTGATCCTTCAGCAGTGCAACGTTCCTTGATATCAATCTTCTGACATTATAGAACTCCCTCAGCACTATATCTCTGAACGTGCAGCACTCTCTCAGGACTGATTCTGTGATATTTCAGCACTCCCACATCATTAACCCGTGAGTCCATTGAGGAAGAGCTGCATTGTCAGAAGGCAAATATTGATGGACTGGTAGGATCAATGTTAAAGGGGTTTTGCACTGTCACAAATTCAAGATAGGGTGGAGGGTGCCTCGGTGGGTAGCACTGCTGCCTCACAGCACCAGGGCCCCAGGTTCGTTTCCACTCTTGGGCGACCGTCTGTGTGGCGTTTGCACATTCTCCGTGTCTGTGCGGGTTTGTGCGCCCTCTGGGTGCTCCGGTTTCCTCCCACAGTCCAAAGATATGAAGGCTCTGCGATTTGGCTCTGCTAAATTGCCCATAGTGCCCTAGGATGTTTCGGTTAGCTGGTTCAGACATGGGAAATATAGGGGAATGGGTCTGGGTGGGATGCTCTTCGGAAGGACGGTGTGGACTTGTTGGGCTGAATGGCGTGTGTCCACGCTGTAGGGATTCTATGATTCATTATTTAAGGAGTGCTGCACTGACAGAGGGTCAATGGTGAGAGAGTGCTGCCCTGTGGGAGGCCAGTACTGAAAGGGAGCCGCCCTGTCAGAAGGTCTATATTAAGAGAGTGCTCCAGTATCAGAGGGTAAATAGTAAGTGAGCACATCTCTCTCAAATGTCCTTGTCCAAGGGTCAGTCGTCAGGTTGGTGCTGAGGGAATACCGGTATGTCAGAGGGTTAATATATGGCAGAAATGGCTCAGAGGGTCAGTCATCAGTACTCCCGAGTGTATTGTACTGTTGGAGGGTCAGTACTGAGGGAGTGCCTCATAGTCAGAGGGTCAGCTCTCTGGCAGTGCTTCTTTGTTAGTGTGCCACTCCCTTAACTCTGACCCTCTGACAGTGCAGCATTCCCTTAATAATGGCCTTCCAACAGAGCGGCACTCCCTCAGTGAAGACACTCTGACAATGCAGCTTTCCCTCACTACTGACCTTCTGACAGCGCAGCATTCTGTCATCATTGACCCTCTGACAGTGTAGCATATGCTTCATATTGACCCTCCGACATTGAGGTACTCCCTCAGTGATGATACTCTGACAATGCAGGACTCCCTCAGTACTAAATCTCTGATTAAGCACACCCTCAGTGCTAAGAATCTGGCAATGGAAAATTCTCTCATTAATGAACCTTTGCTGTCCTGCTGTGCCTGAGCACTCACTCGCTGAAGTTGCAGTACTCCAGTAATAGCTGCCCTCCGACAGTGCACCACTTTCTTAACATTGACCCTCGATAGTGGAGCACTCCCTTAATATGGACCCTCTGATAGTGTAGCATTCTTTTAATATTTGCCTGCTCACAGAGCAGCAATCCCCTATTATCAAACTTCTGAGGATGAAATACTCCTTTAATATCGACCATCTGAGAGTGCAGTATTCCCTCGGTGCGAACTCTCTGCCAGTGCAGTACTCCCTTATTATCGGACCACAAGCAGTGTGGCTCTCCCTGAATACTGGCCGAACCAACAGTGCAGCATTCCCTGAAAATTGGCCATTGAGAATGCGGCATCCCCTAAAATATTGATCTGTTCGCAGTGCAGTACTCTCCTAATATCAAACCTCTATCAGATGGGTCACTACAGAGTCAGTGCCTCTTTGTAAGGGGGTCAGTCTGTTCTGAGGATTGATACAGGGTCAACACTGAGGAAGTGCCTCATTGTCAGAGAGTCTGTTCCGAGGCAGTGCCTCAATGTAATGGGGATGGATTGAAGGAGGGCCATATGATTACTGGGTTATCTCTGAGGTATTGAAGCACTGTCAAACGGTCAGAACCGTGGAGTGCATTATAGCCAGAGGGTCAATACTGATTCAATGGTCAAAACTGGAGGTGTGCCACATGATCAGAGAGTCAGTACTGAGGAATTGTAGCGGTGTCAGAGGGTCAGAACTGTGGGAGTGCATTATTGTCAGAGTTACATGCTGAACGAGTGCCTCATTTAAGGAGGACGGAATTGAGGAAGTTCATCATGTTTACAGGGTCATTACTGAGGAAGGGCCCCGTAATCAGCAGATCAGCATAGAGGCTTGCCTTATTAACACGAGGTCAGTTCTGAGGCAGTGTGAACAGTAAGGGAGTGACTCTCTGTTAGAGGATCCATTCCGAGGCACTGCCTCTATGTGATGGAGTCAGAGTAGAGGGAGTGTCAAATGTCAGGGGCTCAATATTGAGGTATTGAGAGTGTCAGTACTGAGGTAATGCAGCACTGTCAGAAGGTCAGAATGATGGGAATGCCTTGTTGTCGACGGGTCAGTTCTGAGGCATTGCCTAATTGCAAAGGGATTAGAATTGAGGGAGTTTAGATGGTCAATACTGAGGTAATGCATCACTGTCAGAGGGTCAGGATGGAGGGAGGGACTCATTATCAAAGGGTCGGTACTGAAGGATTACCTTATTGTCAGCCAGTCAGATCTGAGGCAGTGCCACTTTGTCACAGGAACTGTTCTGAGGGATTGCCTCATTGTCAGAGGGTCTGGTGTGAGGCACTGCCCGGATGTAATAGGGTCAGTACTGAGGGAATGTAACACGCTTGTAGGGTCAGTACTGAAGTCGTGCAGCACTGCCAGAAGAGCCGTTTGGAGGCAGTCCCTTTTTGTCAGAGGGTCAATACTGAGGCAGTCCCTCATTCTCAGCGGGTCTGAATTGAGGGTATGCCACATGATTAGAGGATCAGTACTGAAGTAATGCAGTACTGTCAGAGGATCAGCACTGAGGGAGTGCCTCATTGTCAGAGGGTCAGTACTGAGATAATTAAGCACTGTCAGTGGGACTCTGGGCTTCAGTATTAGAAGATGAGAGTAAAAAAGCATGAAAGTGATGCTAAACCTTTATAAAGTAGTGCTGTCACCTCCAGTTGAGTACATAGTGAATTTTGAATACCATATTTTAGGAAGGACATTAAGAGCCTGGAAAGGGAGGAAAGGAAATTGAGCAGAATGACAGCAGCACTACATCCAGGAGGTGGAAGCATACTTGGAAATTTGTGTCCCTGCCTTTAAAATCATTTGCAGTAAAAGATAAAATGTGAGAGTGTTTTAGATAGTTAGATGGGCTTCAGATTGGTTTCACAGGTCGGTGCAACATCGAGGACCGAAAGGCCTTTACTGCGGTGTCATGTTCTATGTAAAGTTCTATGGTCTACGCTGTTGAAAGCGGGAGACAGGAATGTGAGCTAAAAGGTCAAGACAAAGTTGCAGGGTGAGGGAGATTAAAGATCAAATTCACCATTGAACTCAAAGCAAAGACAAAGATAACGAAAACAGCAGTTTCTGGAAAGGTTCATCGGGTCTGGCAGCCTCTGTGGAGGCAAAAAAACAGAGTTAAAGTTCTAGGTCCGGTGACCCTTCCACAGAACAAAAAAGCAGTGGTAATGGTTGTTGAGAGGAGACAAAACATTGGTCTACATTCAGTGCTGAGTTCAACAGCTTTAGACCCATTAACACAGTCCTCTGATTGGATGTACTTTTGCCTATTGATTGCATCCTGTCTTCATGCTTTATTTCCTTTTCAATCGGATCTTCATTCTACCATTAACACCTGCTCTGGAGCAATGCTTTGTCTCTCCTCTACAACCTTTACCACTCTCTTTCCCCTTTTCTTCGTTGGCAAACTTTGAACTGCAAACCCCCTCACTCTCTAAAATGCGCTAATAATCCCTTCTGTTCCAAATATTTCTCTATACCCTTTCAACAAGATCATATCCATCAAATTTCCACTTCACTTCAATTGCAAAACGCTTCACTGTACTCAAAAGAGTAACTTCCTCTTTCCACAGAGGGTGGCGGGGGAGTCGGTGCCTAGGGAGGGGCCGCATTATCGACGGGGGGTGGTGCGGGGAACGTTGTCGGTGCTGAAGGTGACGGTTCAGAATTTGAAAACAAGAGACCTCGCTCTTGCGGGGGCGGGCACCTATATTCACCTCCGCTGGCGCTCTTTATTCAGTGTGGGCGTGGTCGTGATCGTGGTCTGGCTTTAGAACATAAGCACGAGGAGCAGGAGTAGGCCGTCCGGCCCTTCGAGCCTGCTCCGCCATTCAATAAGATCATGGCTGATCTTTTCGTGGACTCAGATCCACTTACCCGCGTTCTCACCATATCCCTTAATTCCTTTATTGTTCAAAAAAAATCTGCCTTATCTTCAAAAACGTTTACTGAAGTAGCATCAACGACTTCACTGGGCAAGGAATTCCAGACATTAACAACCCTCTGGGTGCAGAAGTTCCTTCTCAATTCACTCTTTCCCCAGCCTCCACTGATTGGAGCAACCACATGTCATGGGCGTCGCCCCGTTCCTCACGGGCGAGGCTCTCTCGTTCATAGGCGGGACTCATGCACAGACCTTGTCATCTGATTGGTTAAACAGTCGCGCCCGACCCCTGTTGCTCACGTGGGGTTTAGACATGGACTCGTGGTCACATGTTTCCCAGTGACTAATTAGTTGCCGAACACCTGGTCTTTCTTCGTCCGTAGTTCTATACTTTTAACCTGGTCCACATCTGGGGTTGGAAGGCTGTTTCTGGGTATACCATCTTTGTTGAGCCTTGCACGAAGTCTTCCGTGAGGCTTGTTCCTCAGTCTTGGCTCTGTATGTTACCCTGTCTGTTGGGGCCATGATATGATGGCTCTCAGGGCAGGTTGAGTTGAGTTGATGAGTGGGTAAGTACGGAGCAGATGAACCATCTCTCGGAAAGATGTGAAGTTATCTATTTTAGGGGCAAAAACTGAAAAGTCATTTATTATCTGAAGGGTGATAGATTGGGAAAGGGCTGGGTGCACTGAGAACTTAGTGCCCTTGTCGCTGTCGCTGAAATCAAGTATGACCCTGAACCTGACCCTGACCCTATTGCAGGTGGTGAACAAGGCAGATGGTTTTTTAGCTGCCTTACTGAGGGGATTCATGGATTGGTTGTAGTGACAATAAGTGAAAGATTTACAAGAGTGATTTCTGGGATGGTGGTATTGAGAGATGAATGGAGACTGGATGAGTTAGGGCCATATTCGTGGGAGTTTAAAAGAAGAACGGGCATCTGATTCAAGTCTATAAATTAAAAGATGACTGGATAAGGTAGATTCAGTAAGGATGTCCTCAATGACTTAGGAGTCCAGAAATAGGGCTTGGAGTCATGGAGGAAAAGGAGATCATTCAGGAAATGAGGAGAAATGTTGTCACCCAGACAGAAGTCAGCCTATGGAATTCTGTCTCGGAACTGTTGAGGTCAAGCCATTGACTTTTTTCAAAGGGAAATTGGATATGGTGCTTAGGACTAAAGAGAACAAAGACAGTGGGTAGAAACAGTGTGAGTTCAATGATCAGCCATGATCATGTTGAAAGGTGGAACAGGGTCGAAGTGCTGACTCCTATTCTTCTATTTTTCTATGAACCAAAGGAGACAAGATTGACTGGAATGACCCCATGGGTGAGGACTTCAGTGTTTTTAGAATTCATTTGGGAGATCGAAAGATCGCTGTCTGGTCCAGCTTTATTGGCTGCCATTAGTTGCCCCATGAGAAGTTGGTGTTGAGCTGCCTTCTTGAACCATTCCAGTCCTTGTGCTGACAGTTGACCCACAATCATTAGAATCCCTGCAGTGTGGAAACAGGCCATTAGGCCCACCAAGTCCATAATGACGCCATAAAGCATTCCAACAGACTGACCCCCCCACAATATCCCTGTAACCCTGCACTTCCCATGTATAATTCACATAACTACTCATCCTTGGACACAATGGGCAATTTAGCGCGGCCAATTCACCTAATCCATACATGTTTAGTCTGTCGGAGGAACCCGGAGCACCTGGAGGAAACCCACAAAGACATTGGAAAAATGTGCAAACCCCAACACAAAGTCACGTGAGACTGAATTGAACCCAGAGAGGCAGCAGTGCGAACCACTGGCCACTGTGCTGCTCGTGAGGACAATATTGTTAGGAAGGGAGGTCCAGGGGTTTCGACCCAGCGACAGTGAAGGAATGGTGACATATTTAAAGTTTGGAGGGGATCTTTTCGGGAGTGGTATTCCCATGTATCTGCTGCCCGAGTCCTTCTCGATGGAAGGAGTCACGTGTTTGGAAAGTGCTGTCTGAGGATTTTTGGTGGAAATTCGGCAGTGTACATTGTCGATGGTACACGCTGCTGCTACTAAGTGTTCGTGGTGGAGGGAGTGAATGTTTGTGGATGTGGTGCCAATCAAGTGGGCTGCTTTATGCTGAACAGCGTTGAGCTTCTTGTGTTGTTGGAACTGCACCTGTCCAGGCAAGTGGGGAATATTCCATCACACGCCTGAGTTGTGTTTTAATGTGGAGAAATTCAGAAGCTGATATTGTCCTTCGCCTTCTGAATGATGAAAAGTCTGCCGAGTGACTACCCCTCCTGGAATTTGCCAGACTGTTCAGTTGTTGAGGCATTTGCACCAAGTCCTTGGAGGTGGAACATTTGTTGCCCTTTAAGTTTGATGCTTCAGTTCCATATGCATTCATTGTGTTGCTTCCTTTCCATGTCCTGCTCTGACAGGTGAAATAGTATCCCACAACATAAGCAGACAGTTGCTGCATCTTTCCTCGCCCTGTGCCCCACCCAACAGCATTCTGACAGTATTAGCCTCATACATAACTCCCCCAATTTGGATGGTTTTCCCAACGCACATTTATCACTGAAACTCTTCCAACCCCCCCGGCCCCGCCATTCTCATGGGGAGTTGGTCACTTGACTAACTGATGCATTCTTTTTAACATTCAGCCAGTGAAGGAAACAGAAGATCATCACTATCCTAGCGCCCCCGACCACATATACACTCCCATGCTGGTACAGAGTGGTGGTGAAGGAGCCATCTTTCAGTAAGAACCTTCTTCAACCAGACCATGCCTGCCATCACGAGAACAGATAAATCTTGTATATTATTAACAGAAGAGGTTATTTTTCTTCTGTATGTCCTGGTGCTGACATGCTTCTGTTAACTTGTGTTTTAGTGACATTGATTATCTAATGGTTGCCCCTCTCTGTTCCAGTGCTATTAATGAGGATATTTGAAGATTACAATTTTAGTTTGGCGACAGCATTTGAAATTTCTCTCAGATTTTGTATCTCTTTCTCCCTCTTGGTGGATGATTGTCTTCCTTCACAGTTGCATTCAATGTATTTCCGAGTCAGAATGGTGAATGCCTTGGAGGGGAACTTGAAGGTGACATTTCTAATATGCTACATTTGTTCTTCCAGATGGAAGTGGTCGTGGGTATGTCCGAGGATCTTCAGTGAATTTCTGCAGTGCATCTTGTAGATAGCATACACTGCTGCTACTGACTGTTGGTGGTAGAGGGAGTGGATATTTGTGGATGTAGTGTCAGTCAAGCTTTCTGCTTTGTCCGAGATGGTTTAAAGCTTCTTGTGTTGTTGGGGCTATCTCATCCAGGCAAGTGGGGACTATTCCATCACACTCCTGACTTGTGCCTTGTCGATGGTGGACAGGCTTTGAGGAGTCAGCAGGAGAATTACTCCCTGTGGTATTCCGATCTTCTGACCTGCTCTTGCGCTGTGTTTATGTGGTGAGAGCAGTTGAGTTTCTGGTCAATGATGACCATCAGGATGTTGATGGTGGGGATTCAGTGATGGTAAGACTATGATGGTAAGAATGCCAAGGGGCAGTGGTTATATTGTCTCTTATTGTTGATGGTTGCATTGTGTGACACAAATGTTATTTGTACTTGTTGGCCCCAGCCAGGACTTGTTGCATTTGAACATGACTGCTTCAGTATCTGAGGAGCTGCGAATGGTTCTGAACATTGCGCAATCATCAGTGAACATCCCCTCATTGTCAAGGTTTCAGAATTGTGGGTATGCGACATAATTAGACATTCAGTACTGAGAGGGTGCCTCATTGTCAGGGCGTCAACAATGAGGCAGTGCCACATCCGAAAGAGGTTAGAATTGAAGGAGTGCCACTCGATGACAGGACCCGTGCTGAAGTTTTGCAGCACTTAGAGACGGTCGAACTGACAGAATGCTTTATTGACAGAGGGTCAGTCTTGAGGTATTGAAGCACAGTCAGAGGTTCAGTACTGAGGTGGCCCCTCATTGCAAGAGGGTTAATACTGATTCAGTTCCTCAATGTAATGGGGTCACAATTGAGGGAGTGCGAAATGATTAAAGGGTCAGGACTAACAATACAGGACTGTCAGTTAGTCAGATCTGTAGGAGTCAGAGGGTCAACACGGAAGCAGTGCCTCATTGTGTAAGCGTTGGAATTGAAGGAGTGCCAACTGATTAGAAAGTTAGGCCAGAGGCATTGTGTCACCGTCAATCGGTTAGAACTGAGGGAGTGCCACATATTAAGAGGGCTGGTAGTGAGGTATTTGCAGCAGTGTGGGAGTGCCTCGTTCTCAGAGGATATTACTGAGAAAGTGCCTTATTGTCAGTGGAACATGGAGTCATAGAATCGCAGATGTACAATTTGAAAACAGACACTTTAGTCCAACTCGTACATACTGACCAGATAAACAAAATTAATCTATTCCGTTTGGCCATATCCCTCAACTCGTCCTATTCGTCGACCCATTCACTTACCTCTGAAATGTTGTTATTGTGCCATCCTTCACCAATTCCACTGGCAGCTTATTGCATACATTTGCCACCCTCTAATTCAAAATGTTGCTCCTTAGGTACATTTCAAAACTTCTCCTCTCAAAATAAACACATGACTTCTGGATTTGGACTCCCCTACCTTGGGGAAAAGACCCTGGCTGTTCACCCTATCCATGCTCTCATGATTTTATAAACTTCTATCAGGTCCTCCTCGCCCTCCGACACTCCTGGAAGAATAGCCCTAGCCTATTCAGCCTGCCTCTCGTTATAGCTCAAACCCTCCAACCTGCTGGTCACAGGCCTTCAATCTGAAAAATAACCCTCGACCACCACCCTCTCTCCTACCTTCTCGTCAATTTTTGTATCCAGATGGCTCGTTCTACCTGTATTCCATGTGATCTAACCTTGTTAACCAGTCGACCATGCGAACTTTGTCAAACCACTAAATCAAGTGTGGCACCAGAGAATCAAGGCTCTCAAACCTACTTTGACTGCAGTCCTTTGAAGAATTCCCTTCTCTTTCCCGGTAGGACTGCAAAAACGTTCCTTTTGTGAAGACATTCCAGCCCTGGAGGCAGCTGCTCTGTTGACTGAAGGATTTGATAAATGACTGTACACACAAAACACTTCCACTTGTCATTTCTGAGGCCCAGAAGGTTGCGTTCATGACTCAGATACTTGGCAATTGAGGGCTTTTGTGTCATTCTGGTTATAACAGAGTATGATCTCGTCTGACATTATCAAGGAATTGCTGCGTTGCTGTATATATGATGCAATGAGATTCAGAAATGGAAATGAAAATGCCTGTGGCATTATTCAAAGAAAGAATGCCTTCTTCTTTGTCCAGTCCAATATTTCAATAATGGTGAACGGATATTTTTCAGGCTGGGAAATAGGGTTATAGTGGAATTCTCCAGGGGCTGCTGCTGGGACGTTTGTCTTTCCTGAAAGATAATTAATTATCTTGATCGTGGTGTGCAAGGGACAATTTCCGAGTTAGACTTGAGAATTGAAAATTGTGAGAAGAATAATGTGGAACTCCAAAAGTGCATTGAAAAGTTGATGGAGTGGGCAGATAGGTGGAAAATGAGGTACAATGCAGAGAAGTGTAAGGTGATGCACTTTGTCTTTCAAGTGTTTTTCCTTCCAATGTAAAATAGTAGTATGGACGTGCACAATTGAAATGATGGTCGCAGTACACCTGGAGAGAGCAATAAATAAAGCATACAGCCTTTATTAATAGAGGTATAGAGGAGACGAGTAAGAAGTTGATGATATTGAACTTCTGCAAGGTAAGTTAAATCTCAGCTGGAGTATTGTGCACAGTTGTGGCCTTCACATTATAGGAAAAAGGCAAATTCATTGATGTGCTGATTATTACTGGAATGGTTCCAGGTCGGAAAAGCTTCAGATACAAGAATAGATTGAAGAGTTTGGGACTGTTCTCTCTCAACAGTCGGCTGAGAGGAGATGGAATTCAGGTTTTCTGAAATCGAGAGTGGGCTCAACAGAGTGGATCGGGAGAAGATGTCCCGGCTTGTAGAAGAGTTTTATCACACAATGTGTAGTTAAGTTATGGAGTGCACTGCTGTAAATGTGATGAATGAAGTTCAATGGAGACGTACAGAGGGCATTGGATGAAAATGGTGGGCAGGTGATAGGCGGAAAAAAGGATTTGCATGAGATGATAGAGACAACTCAGTATGATGGGCCAAATGGCCTCCTTCCCCTTCTGTAATTTTGCGATTTGGTATATCCAAAAATTACCTGAAATTTATTACAAACACCAATAAAAAAAAAGCAGTGTTACTACTTAACCATCTTTCAAAGGATTACTTTGACTTCAAAATGGTTTTGTGGACTCTCCGAACACAGATAACATCGGCTTTAAAATGACACAGACGCAGAGAGTCAATACTGAAGCAGTACCTCATTGCAACAGGGTTAGAATTGAGAATACGCCTCTTGACTGGACAGCCAGTACTGAGATTTTGCAAGTCTATCACAGTGTAAATATTGAATGAATGCCTCATTGTCAGAGCGTCAGAACTGTGGGAGTGCATTATTGTCAGAGGGTCAGGACTGAGGCAGTGCCTCATTATGCAGATGTCAGAATTTAAGCTGTGTCACATGATGGGAGGGTCAGTCCTGAGGTTGTACAGCACTGTCAGTGGTTTGGAACTGTGGGAATGCTTCATTATCATATGTTCAGTCCTGAGCAGGTGCCTATATCATATGTGCAGTCCCGATAGAATGCCTCATCATCGGGAGTCATTGCTGAGTCAGTGCCTGTTTGTCAAAGGTACACTACAGAGGGTGTGCATCATTGTCAGAAGGTCAATACAGAGGCAGTACCTGATTGTAAGGTGGTCATATCGGAGTTTGCCACATGCTTAGATGGTCAGTTCTGTGGTAGTGCAGCACTTTAAGTGGGTCAGTTCTGAGGCATTGCCTCATTGTCAGAGGGTCATTACTGAGGCACAGTCTCATTGTAAGAGGGTATGAATTGAAGGGGTCTCACACGTTCAGATGATCAGGACGGAGGTATTGCAGATGTATCAGAAGGTTAGTCCTCAGGGACTGCCTCGTTGTCAGCAGGTCAGTTTGGAGGAAGTGCTTCACTGTCAGAGCATTGGTACTGAGCGAGTACCTCATTGTAGAGAGTCAGAATCAAGGGAGTGCTCACATGTTAGACAGTCAGTACATGCAGACAGCACTGTCAGTGGGTGAGTACGAGGGATCCATTCTGAAGCAGTGCCTCAATGTCATGGAATCAGAATGGATGGAGGGCCACATGATTAGCGGTTTAGCCCTAAGGAATGGAAACACTGTCAGATTTCATGACCGTGATATGGAGGTTTCGATGTTGGACTGAAGGAAGACTGAGGCTGCAAAAGCTTGTGTTGGACTATAACCTGGTGTCATATGAATTCGGACCTGTGGGAGCGCATTATCGTCACTGATTCAGTACTGAGGGAGTGCCTCATTGTCAGAGGTTCAATATTGAGGCAGTGCCTCATTGAAATGGGGTCAGGATTGAGGGTGTACCTCACGATTACAGAGTCAGTACTGAGAAGCTGCAGCTCTGTCAGAGGATCAGTTCTGAGGTAGGACTGGATTGTAAGTCCAAAGGCTCACTGGTCTGCATTTCCCTGGCTCTGCTTCAGCCTCAGTATTGACCCTCTGACAGTTATGCACTCCCACTGATCTTACCCTCCAACAGTGCTGAAATGCCACAGCACTGATCCTCTCATCAGAATCATAGAATCCCCACAGTGTAAAACAGGCCATTAAGCCCAAGTCCACACTCACCCTCCCAAGCGCATCTGACCCATCCCCTTTACGTATCCCTGTAACACTGCATTTCCCTTAGAATTCTCACATGATGCCGTCCCTCAGAATGGACTCTTTGACAATGAAGCACACCCTTACGAATGAATCTCTGATAAGACACTCTCTCAGTATTGACCTCTGATCATGAGGTTCTCGCTCAGTCCTGGCCCCCTGACAGTTCTGATCTCATTACGAAGAGGCAGTGCCTCAGCAATGACCCTCTGACAAAGGAGCAGTGTGTCAGAACTGACCATCTGACAAGGAGGCACTCCTTCAGTCTGACCCTCTCTCCCTGCTGCAGAAGTGATCTTTTGCTGATGAGGTAGTGCCTGGGTTCTGACCCTGATAGAGCTGAAATGCCTCAGTACTTACCGTCAGTCTGTGGCAAAGCCTCCATTCTGACACCATCACACTGAAGCACAGCCTCAGTGCTGACCCACTGACAAAGAGACGCTGTCTCAGAACTGACCAGCTGACAATCTGCCAAGGCCCCAGGTACTGACACAATAATAACGAAACCCTCCCTCAGGACTGACCCTCCAAATGTGAGGTCGCCCTCAATTCTGATGCCCTTACAATGAGGCACTGCCCCAGTTCTGACGCCTGCATAATTAACAACTGGCTCTGTCTAACAGTAATGCTCTCCTGCAGTAATGACCCTCTGACAATGAAGCACTCCCTCTGTACTGGAGCTCTGACAGTGCTTCAATCCCTCAGTAATGCCCCTCTGACAATGAAATAGTCCATCAGTTCTGACACTGTCACAGTGTTGCAATGTCTTAGTGACACTGTAATCGTTTCGCACGACCTCACTTTTGATGCCTTTATCTTGAGGCAATGCCTCAGCACTGATCCTCTGATACAACTGCAATACCTTAGCACTGATCCTCTCTGTGTAGCAAACCCTCAATTCCCACACCGTTATACTGAGGAACTGCCTCACAACACAAACTCTGACAATGAGTCATTCCCATCCAATGAACCCTCTGACAAATGAACAATGCCTCAGAACTGACACACTGACAATAAGGCAGTCCCTTAGTACTAACCCGCTGATCATAATATCACAGTCATGACCCTCTAATTGTGTGGCGTCCCTAGAATTCGGACACCTTTCGAAAGAAGGACTGCCTCCGTATTGATGCTGTGACAGTGCTTCAGTAGCTCAGTGTTGACCTGCTAATCGTGGAGCCATCCCACAGTTCTGATCCCGTTACGTAGAGCCCTTCGCTCAATCCTGACCCTCTGACTGTATTAAACTATCTCAGTACTGGTCCTGCAAACGTGTTGCACTCCCTTATTTCTCACCCGATTATATTGAGACTGTGCACCCCACTGGACCCTCTAACAGTGACACAGTCCCTCAGCAGTGGCACTATTGTGAAGCACTGTCACTGACACTCTGACAATGAGGTTGTCTATTCTGACCCCTTTACATTGAGGCACTGTATGAGTATTGACCTTGAGGCACTTCCTCAGTAGTTACCTTCAGACAGGTTAGGGTTAAGGCCAGGTGAGGCTCAGGGTGGTGCTCGGGTTAGGGTTAGGTCTGAGGCTAGGGTTAGAGTTGAGGTCAGTGTTGAGGCTGCAGTTGGGGGCTGGCACCAGGACCGGGACAAGCTCAGTCGGGGATGGAGGAGGGGGCAGAGGCTGCTGGGATGGCCGAGTGCCGGGGAATAGGACAGTCGGGGCCAGAAGAGGGACAGGCTGGCATTAGGTCGAAAGATGGGGGCCGAGTCAGGCTAAGGCTGGGGTTAGATTTAGGTAGGAGCTCGGGTCTGGGACAGGCAGGGGTTAGGGTCGGGGCAGCGGGCTGAGTGCTGGGACCTTAACCTGGTCGGGGTCGGTGTCGGGGTCAGGCTCAGGGCCGTGGTTAGTGTTAGGGTCATGGTCAGGGCTGCGACAGGCTGCGGGGGAATGTTGGGCTGGGGCGCCGATGGCTGTGTCTGGGTCCGGGTTTTGAGTTACGACTGGGACAGGGGCTGAAGGCTGGGGTCTGGGGCCGGTGCGTAGGGCTGAGCCTAAGGCGAGGTTTACGGTGATTTTCTGGTCTGGGGCTCTGGATTGGGTCGGGCCGGCCCGGGCGGGGCTGGAGGTCTGGGGCCGGGTTGAGTTTCATTGTCAGGTTGGGGCGAAGGTTTTGGTTAGGTTTGGGGCCGGGGTCGGAGGTCTGAGGCTAAGGCTAGGTTTACAGTAATGGTCTGGGCGGGGGCCCCGGTTTGGGTCGGGCTGGGCTGGGCCAGGGCTGCGACAGGCTGTCGTCCGTGATTCGGCTGGGGGCTGAAAGGTCTTTCTGGGGTCAGGGGCCAGGTTTAGGGTTAGGATTGGGGCTAAGTTTTTGGTCATATTTGGAGCCGGAACAGGCGAGGGTTGGGGTGGGTTTTGGGGGCTTGGGTTCCAGGCCAGGACAGGCTGGGTTTCGTGTCGGGGGCTGGCGGCCGCGGCCACGGCCGGAACAGTCTGGGGTTAGGGCTGAGAGCCGGGACACGCTGCGGGCCGGGACGAGGGTCAGTTCCGCAGGCTGGAGGCAGGACTGGGACAGGCTGGGGATGGAGGCTGGGACAATAAAAGTCAGAGCCCGCTGTAAATAACGAGTAAAGTATAGAGCTCCCTGTAAATAAACCCTGTAAATCCTCCCTAAAATCCCCCTAAACCCTCAAACAGACGACTGCAATAAAAAACCTCTGAAACACAGAGCCTCCAGTTAATGAAAGCTAAAACACAAGGCCGACTGTAAATCAAAACTAAATAACAGAGCCCCCACTAAAACACTGCGAGATAGTCGGATTTAGATAGTACCTCATAGTCACCAAGTCAGATCTGAGGCAGTGCCTGTTTGTCAGACAGTCAGTAATGCGGAAGCGCAGTGTTGTCTAACGGTTATTACTGAAGCAGTGCCACACGATTACAGGATCAGTCCTGAGGGAGTTCCACGCGAATAGAGGACCAAATCTGCGTTATTGCAGTACTGACAGGGTTGAAGTGAGATAACACCTCAGTGTCGGCAGTGTATTGAAAATCTGAGAAAGGGTCCGCGGACCAGAAACGTTAACTCTGTTTTCTCCTTCACAGATGTTGCCAGACCTGCTGAGCTTTTCCGGCAAACCTGATTGCTCTGGTCAACCAATTGTCTCTGCCTGCTCCTGCCCCACGGAACTTATCTCCACCTATCTCGACTCCATTTTCTCCCCCTTGGTCCAGGAACTCCCTACCTACGTCCGTGACACCACCCATGCCCTCCACCTCTCCAGAACTTCCAATTCCCCGGTCCCCAACACCTCCACTTTAGAATGGACGTCCAGTCCCTATACACCTGCACTCCCCATTCAGATGGCCCAAAAGGCTCTCCGCTTCTTCCTGTCCCGCAGGCCAGACCAGTCCCCCTCCACTGACACCCTCATCCGCTTAGCCGAACTTGTCCTCACCCTCAACAACTTCTCTTTCAATTCCTCCCACTTACTACAGACAAAGGGGGTGGCTATGGTACCCGCATGGGCCTAAGCTGTGTTTGTCTCTTTGTAGGTTACATGGAACAATCCCTCTTCCGGAGCTACACTGGCCCTAAACCACACCTCTTCCTCGGTTGCATTGATGACTGTATGGGCGCCCCCTCGTGCTCCCACGAGGAGCTCGAGCAGTTCATCCTCTTCACGAACACCTTCCACCCCATCTTAAGATCACCTGGATCATCTCTAATACCGCTCTCCTTCCTGGATCTCTGTTGCCATCTCTGGGAACCACCTAGAAACTGATATCCATTTCAAGCCCACCGACTCCCACAGCCACCGAGAATGCACCTCCTCCCACCCACCTTCCTGCAAAAATGCCATCCCCTATTCCCAATTCCTTCACTTCCGCCGCATCTGCTCCCAGGATGAGACATTCCACTCCCATACATCTCAGATGTCCTCGTTTTTCAAAGACCGCAACATCCCCGCCTCAGTATTCGAGAACGCCCTCGACCGTGTATCCCGCATTTCCCGCAACTTATCCCTCACACCCCGACCCCGCAAAACAACCAAAACAGAAGCCCCCTCGTCCTCACCTACCAGGCCACCAACCTCCAGATCCAACGCATCATCCTCCGACACTTCCGCCATCTGCAATCCGACCCCACCACCGAAGACATTTTTCCCTCCCCACCATTATCTGCTTTACGGAGGGACCACTCTGTCCGTGACTCCCTTGTCCGCTCCACACTCCCCTCCAGCCCCACCACACCGGGCACTTTTCCCTGCAACCGCAGGAGGTGCTGCACCTGCCCCTACACCTCCCCCCTCACCCCCATCCCAGGCCCCAAGAAGGCTTTCCACATCAAGCAGATGTTCACCTGCACATCTGCTACCGTGTTATACTGCATCCGCTGTTCCCGTTGTGGCCGCCTGCACATCGAGGAAATCAAGCGGAGGCTTGGGGAAAGCTTTGCAGTACATCTCCGCTCGGTTTGCACTAAACAACTGCACCTCCCAGTCGCGAACCTTTCAACTCCCCCATCCATTACTCAGAAGACATGTCTATCCTGGGCTTCCTGCTGTGCCACAACGATGCCAATAGAAGGTTGCTGGAAAAGCAACAACTTTTATTCCGCTTGGGAACCCTGAGGCCCAATGGTATCAATGTGGACTTCACAAGCTTCAATATCTCCCCTCCACCTACCGCATCCTAAAACCAGCTCAGCTCGTCCCCCCTCCCTAACCTGTCCTTCCTCCCACCTATCCCCTCCTCCCACCTCAAGCCCCACCCCAATTTCCTAACTACTAACCTCATCCCGCCCCCTTGACCTGTCCGTCCTCCCTGGACTGACATATCTCCTCCTTAACTCCACACTTACACTTACTTTACTGGCTCCATCCCCGTCTCTTTGACCTGTCTGTCTCCTCTCCACCTGTCTTCTCCTCTATCGATTTTCTGTCCGTCTCCCTCTCTCTCTCTATTTATTTCAGAACCTCCTTCCCCTCCCCCATTTCTGAAGAATGGTCTCGGCCAGAAACGTCAGCCTTCCTGCTCCTCTGCTGCTTGGTCTGCTGTGTTCATCCAGCTCGA
>NW_025968853.1:0-10992 GCF_021869965.1 Rhincodon typus
GTGTGGGGGAGGGAGAGCAGGAACAGGGGACTGAGTTAGGTGACCAACCATGCTTGAAGGGCCAAATAGCCAAACCCTGCTCCCATTTTCAATGTTTCTAAAGAGAGGGCAGGAGCGCAGGGACCCAGAGAGGGCTATTCCCCCGACACACCCCCAATGTCTAAAGGATGTTTTGAGAGGGCTATGCGAAGTAAGACTTTGGCCAGAATTCATATAGGCAAGGGTAGTGGGCAGTGAGGAAGGTTCCCTCAGAGTACAACAGCACCATGATCAGATGGGCCAATGGGCCGAGGAGTGGCAGATGGAGTTTAATTCAGATAAATGTGAGGTGCTGCATTTTGGGAAAGGCAAATCAGGGCAGGACTTATACACTTAATGGTAAGGTCCTGGGGAGTGTTGCTGAACAAAGAGACTTTGGAGTGCAGGTTCATAGTTCCTTGAAAGTGGAGTCATAGGTAGACAGGATAATGAAGGTGGTATTTGGGACACTTGCATTTATTGGTCAGTGCATTGAGTTGGGATATCATGTTGCAGCTGTACAGGACATTGTTTAGGCCACTTATGGAACACTGCGTACAATTCTGGTCTCCCTGCTATGGGAAGGATGGTGTGAAACTTGAAAGAGTTCAGAAAAGATTTACAAGGATAATACCAGGGTTTGGAGGGTTTGAGCTACAGGGAGAGGCTGAATAGGCTGGGGCTGTTTTCCCTGGAGCGTTAGAGGTGAGGAGTGACCTTATAGAGGTTTATAAACTCATGGGGGGCATGGATCAGGTGAATAGCCAAGGTCTTTTCCCCAGGGTGGGGGAGTCCAAAGCTCGATGGCATAGGTTTAAGGTGAGAGGGGAAAGATTTAAAAGGGACCTGAGGGACAACTTTTTCACACAGAGGGTGGTGTGTGTATGGAACGAGCTGCCAAAGGAAGTGGTGGAGGCTGGTACAATGACAATATTTAAAAGGCATCTGGATTGGTCTATGAATAGGAAGGGTTTAGAGGGACATGGGCCAAATGCTGCCAAATGGGGATAGATTAATTTAGGATACTGGTCAGCATGGACGTGTTGGGCCGAAGGGTCTGTTTCCATTCTGAACAGGTCTATGATTCCAGGTACATTTACCATTCCTGCGTTCAGGAAGGATGTCAAATCCCAGGGAAAACATGGCAGAGCTTTACCATAATAGTCCCAGGGATGAGGGACTCCAGTCAATGTGGACAGATACAGGAAACACTGGAGTGTTCTGCATTGAGCAGAGAAGGTTCAATGGGAGATTGAATCGAGGTGTTCACAATCACTAGGGGTTTCCTTTGAGTTAATTCAGAGGAACAGCTTGCAGTGAGTGACTAGAGGATCCCAGATTGAATCAGAAAAACAACTGGAGGTGGGTGCTGGGGAGAGAGATGAGGAGAATAGTTTCTTTATGCAGCACATTGTTGTGATAAATGCATCTCAATCCTGTTCAGAGCAGGTCAGAGGCTGGGAATCCTGCAGCGAGTAACTCCCGTCCTGTCTCCCCCTCAAAGCCTGTCCCACCATCTACAAGGCACAAGGCAGGAGGGTGATGGAATACTCCCCACTTGCCCCTGGATGGGGGCAGCTCCAACATCACTCAAGAAGCTCGACACCATCCAGGACAAAGCAGCCCCCGCTCGATTGGAACCACATCCACAAACATCCCACTCCCTCCCCCACCGACGCTAAGTCGCAGCAGTGTGTACCATCTACAAGATGCATTGGGATTGTTTTCATAAATGTTATGAGGCGATTAGATAGGGTGGACAGAAAGAAACCTTTTTCCTTCATGGAGAGTTCACACCAAGGGACATACTGCAGGCCTAGCATGGCTGAGCACTTTCGAAAAATCGCAATCTTTAAACTTTAAGTTTTATTACTTTATTTTTCTTCTTAATACTGGGAATGACTGTAATGTTTAACTTTTAACTGTTTCCTTTATTTATTTCTGCCTTGTTCTTAAGTTTTTCCATCTGGGCACTGCGCTCCTAAGATGCCAGGAGTTTTCACTGTCCTGCTGTACTTTTGTACTTAAGCACATGTGGTAATAAAATCTAATTCTTAAAAAAAACCCTAATTTTAGATTTAAGGGAAGAGGCAGGAGGTTTCGAGGAGATGTGAGGAAAAACATTTTCACCCACGGGGTGGTGGGAATTTGGAGTTCACCGACTGTACGTGCGGGAAAGACTGAAACTCTCATAGCATTGAGGAAGCATTTCGATGTGCACTTGTGATGCCGAGGTTATGGGCCAAGAGCTGGGAAATGAGATTCGAGAACGGTCGGGTGGTTGTTTGTGACCAGCATAGATGTAATGGGCTTTTTCTGTGCTTTCACTCTCTGTGGCTCCATGACTTTCACACAGGGGAGTTCACCAGCTATTCCTGCCTCTTCACAAACAACACAGGCACCTCTCTGAACCTGCTCCCTGTTTTAAACAGTCCCAGCATTGTCTACATCAGCGCAATGAGGCCTCGGCAGACTTGAAATTTTCAGAAATCTTATTAAGCAAGATAAAAAAACTCCAAGTGAACTTTCCGATATGTTAATAAAACAAAAATCTGTGGATTGTAAAGTCATGGCAGTCTACAACATGGAAACAGACCCTTCGGCCCAACTTGTCAATGCTGCCCAGTTTTCACACTTCATCTAGTCCAAAACCAGCATTTGGTCCATGTCCCTCCATGCCTGTCCCATCCATGTACCTGTCCAAATATTTCTTAAATGATGAAATTGTACGTGCTTCCACTGTTACCTCTGGCAGTCTGTTCTAGACATTCACTGTCCTCTGTGTGAAAAAAATTGTTCCTCTGAATCCTTTTGTACCTCTCCCCTCTCACCTTAACCCTATGCCGTCTAGTTTTAGACTCCCCCACCCTGGGGAAAAAGCTATCTACCTTATCTACGCCTCTCATGATTTTATAAATGTCTATAAGGTCACCCCTCAGTCTCCTATACTCCAGGGTTAGGGTTAGTGGTTAAGTGCTTGTTAATTGCCAGTGGTTAGGAGTAGTGGTTAAGTGCTCAAGTTAAGTGCTAGTTGTTAGGGTTCAGTTTATGAGTTGGGTAGTGACTGACTGAGAGATCAGACTGACCGTCTCCCCTCCCCCAGATTACCTCGCACATCCGTCGCCTCATTCCCGTCCCCTGAACCGACAGGATTCCAGTCCCCCACTTGCCAGGACTCAACATCCACTCCCACCTTTGGATTGAAACACCCGCTGCTGATCCCAAAAACCACCACCATACTCCCTCCCTATCGCCTTCATAATCTTCCCCCACCAACCTCGACATGGCCTACCCCAGTCCCACTGACCTACTGTAGTCACTCAACCTGACCCTCTAACCTTTTAACCAGCTCCCACCCTGACCCCACACTAACCTGCATATCAAGGCAAGGCTTTTGACTATGATGGCTAGGAGCCTGGACAGTATGGAAGGTCAGAGGCAGGGAGCTGGTGATGGCATAGGGTTTCAGTAAGGCGTTCGACAAGGTTCATCATGGTAGACCAGTTAGCAAGGTTAGATCACATGGAATTCAGGGAGAGCTAGCCACTTGGATGCAGAACTGGCTCGAAGGCAGGAGACAGCGGGTGGGGGTGGGGGGAGGGTTGCTTTGCAGACTGGAGGCCTGTGACCAGCGGTGTGCCACAAGGATCTGTGCTGGATCCACTGCTTTTTGTCATTTGTATAAATGGAATTCTATGGAATTCCTTGCCCAGTGAAGTAGTTGATGCTACTTCAGTAAACGCTTTTAAAAAAAAAGGTAGTTTTTTTTTGAACAATAAAGGAATTAAGGGATACGGTGAGAACGCGGGTAAGTGGATCTGAGTCCACGAAAAGATCAGCTATGATCTTATTGAAGATGGAGCAGGGTCAAAGGGCCAGACAGCCTACTCCTGCTCCTAGTTCTTATGTTCTTATGTTTTGGATGTGAACGTAGGAGGTGTGGTCAGTAAGTTTGCAGATGACACTAAAATTGGAGATAGAGTGGACAGCGAAGAAGGTTCCCTCAGAGTACAATGGGATCTTGATCAGATGGGCCAATGGGCCGAGGAGTGGCAGATGGAGTTTAATTTAGATAAATGTGAGGTGCTGTGTTTTGGAAAGGCACCTCAGGGCAGGACTTATACACTTAATGGTAAGTTCCTGGGGAGTGTTGCTGAACAAAAAGACCTTGGAGTGCAGGTTCATAGTTCATAGTTCCTTAAAAGTGGAGTCACAGGTAGACAGGATAATGAAGAGGGCATTTGGTACGCTTGCTTTTATTGGTCAGTGCATTGAGTATCGGAGTTGGGAGGGTCATGTTGCAGCTGTAAAGGACATTGGTTAGGCCACTTTTGGAATACTGTGTGCAATTCTGGTCTGAGCTACAGGGAGAGGCTGAATAGGCTGGGGCTATTTTCCCCAAAGTGTCGGAGGCTGAAGGGTGACCTAATGAAGAGCATGGATAGGGTAAATAGCCAAGGTCTTTTCCCCAGGGTGGGGAAGTCCAAAACTAGAGGGGCATAGGTTTAAGGTGAGAGAGGAAAGATTTAAAAGGGACCTAAGAGGCAACTTTTTTCACACAGAGGGTTTAGAGGGATATGGGCCAAATGCTGGCAAATGGGACTAGATTAATTTAGGATATCTGGTCAGCATGGGCAGATTGGACCGAAGGGTCTGTTTCTGTGCTGTACGGCTCTATGACTGGAAATCCAGAACCCTAGGCCAACATTCTAAAGAACCTGGGCTCGAATCACAGAATCTGGAATAAAGAGTTGGCCAAGTTGTCATAAGAATGTGAGGTGATGCATTTTGGAAGATGATAGGAGAAGGTAGGGGTGGAGGTTAGATAGACCTTAGGTTTAGGGTAAAAGTTTGGCACAACATCACGGGCCAAAGGGCCTTTACTGTTCTATGTTCTACGTTTTATCAAATTCAGGGGCAAATTATAGAATAAATAGCAGAACCCTTAGGAGAAATGACACACAGAGGGATCTGGGCGGACATATCCACAGAAAGTGGCAGCACAGGTGGATAAGATGGTCCAGAAGGCATACAGCATGCTGATCTTCATCAGGCAGGAAATCAAATACAAAACTTGGCATGCTACAGCTGTATAAAACTTTAATTACACCGCATTTGGAATAATGCATACAATTCTGACCCCCACACTACCAGCAGGATGTGGACGCTTTGGAGAAGGTTTGGAGAAGGTGCAGACCTGGATGTTGCCTGGTCTGGAGGGTTTTAGTTATGAGAGTTTGAATAAACTTGGATTGTTTTCACTGGAAATAGGGGCTGAGGGAGGGGGGTAGGGACCTGATAGGGTTCTACAAAATTGAGAGGCGTGGACATTGTGGACAGGCAGAGGCTTTATTCCCCAGGGTGGAAAGGTCAACTGCAAAAAGGGCACAGGTTCAAGATGAGACGGGAAAGTTGGGGGGGAAAGAGGTGGGGGAAATACATGGGGAAAATACATGGGGAAAATGTTTCACACAGAGGGTGGTGGGTGTCTGGAACGCAATGCCAGTGGAGGTGGTGGAGGCAGGCACAGTGGCAACCTTTAAGGTTTATCTTGGCAGACACAGGGACAGGAAGCAAACAGACGGACAGATACCATGCACAGGCAGTAAGTAGTGGGTCTAAATAAGGAGTAGGAATCGGTGCAGGCTTGGTGGGCCGAAGGGCCTGTTTCTATGTACTGTATTTGATAGCCCATTGGAGTCACTCATCCCTTCGTGTGACTCTAGACCCACACCAATGGAATTAACTCTCAAATGATGCACGAGATGAGTGATGGGCAATAAATGCTGGCTCAGCCAGTGATGCGCAAATCCCTCAAAATGCATTTTTAACAGGCTCTCTCGGCAGACATACTTGGAGTACTGTGTACAATTCCACTTACCCTGTGAAAGGAAGGATTGCTATTAAACTGGAAAGGGGACGGAAAAGATTTATAATACGTGACTGGGTTTGCGTTCTAAGGAATAGGCTGCAACCTTTCCCCCCTCCGGGGCATCGGAGGCTGAGGGGTGACCTTATAGAAATTTATAAAATCATGAGGGGCATGGATAGGGTGAATAGACAAGTTCCAAGGGCGGGAAATTCCAAACCTAGAACGGCATAGGTTAAAGGTGAAGGGGGAAAGATTTTGAAAGGACCCAAATGGGCAACTTTTTTCACGCAGAGGGTGGTGCGTGAAAAATGAGCTGCCAGAGGAAGTGTTTGGAGGCTGGTACAAAGACAACGTTTAAACATATACATGGATAGGAAGGGTTTACAGGAATATGAAGCTGGAAGTTGCTCCAAGTGATCAGTGAAGGAACATGCAATAGCTCATGTTAGCTCCGTCTCTACCCACCCTTGTTACGTTTAGTGCCACAAGAGAAATGGAATGTTTTTGTTCCAACACGTTGCGCAGTCATCCCTCAAACATTCCATCATTTTGGTCAAAAAAAAATCCCGAGGACATTTACTTCCTTGTCACTTTCCCCCAGTTTCCAATCTCCCGTGGGTCTGCCTCGGGGGGGATCTTGCAGGGGGGTGGTGCTCCCATGTATCTGCTGCCCCTTGTCCTTCTGGATGGAAGTGGGTCGTGGGTTTGGAAGGTGCTGCCTGAGGATCTTTGGTGAATTTCTGCAGAGCGTCTTGTAGATGGTACACACTGCTGCGACTGAACGTTGGTGGTGGTGATGGTGGCGGGGGAAACGTGCGTTCACGGAACAGAAAACCACAAACTCTCGAAAAACAAAACAAAATTAAAAAAAACACTTTATTGAAACTCTTACAGACAAACTACTAACAGGTACTGCAGGACGCAGAAGATGCAAATCGACGCACAGGACTGTCAGCAATTAACCACAAAAGCTGGACTGGTTCAGCTAGTCAGAGCCAGATTCTTCTGAGCTGGCTGCTTTCTCAGACCCCTGTGGGGAGAGAGAGAGAGAAAGACACACACACACAAACGTAAATCAGAACAGTATCCTTCACACTGGAGAAAGGACGCGACAAGAACTTATTGGGGCATGAAAACAAAGCTGGATGGGTGTACCATCAGTACAGATGTAGCAACAAACTTCTACGGCGATATTTCAGAAAACACAGGAATAGATACATTCCTACAAGTAAGGAAGGTCTGATTTGAGCATCCACAGCTAATGTAAAAACTTAAACAAAAAAAAAAAGTCAGGTCCCAGGTAGACAGGATGGTGAAGGCGGCATTTGGTATGTTTGCCTTTATTGGTCAGTGCATTGAGTACAGGAGTTGGGAGGGTCATGTTGCAGCTGTAAAGGACGTTGGTTAGGCCACGATTGGAATAATCTGTGCAATTCTAGTCTCCCTGCTATGGGAAGGATGGTGTGAAACTTGAAAGGGTTCAGAAAAGATTTACGAGGACGCTACCAAGGTTTGAGCTATGGGGAGAGGCTGAACAGGCTGGGCTATTTTCCCTGGAGTGTCAGAGGCTGAGGGATGACCCCACAATCATCATGAGGGGCACAGATACAGTAAATAGACAAGGTATTTTTGTCCCAGGGTAGGGGAGCCCAAAACTAGAGGGCATTGGTTTAAGAGGAGAAAGATTTAAAAGGGACCTAAGGGACAACTTTTTCACACAGAGGGTGGTGCGTGTATGGAACGAGCTGCCAGAGGAAGTGGTGGAGGCTGGTACAATGTCAACATTTAAAAGGTATCTGATGGGTACATGAATGGGAAGGGTTTAGAGAGATATGGGCCAAATGCTGGCAACTGGGACTACAGTAATTTAGGATATCTGGTCAGCATGGACGAGTTGGACCAAAGGGTCTGTTGCTGTGCTGTATATGACTACAACTGTACAAAAGGTGAGAAGTGAGAAAACTGAATAGAATATAAAGAAAAAGCAAAGTTTGATTAAAAGCTTAATGAGGAGAGAAAAGTAGCTGTACGTTTATAGACAGTTTTGTGAAACCATGAGGGGTATAGGGAAGGCAAATAGTAGGTGCCTTTTCCTGAGGGTGAGGGATTTCAAACCTAGGCATATTTTTAAGGTGAGGAGATAAAGATAAGGATTTATAAAGATAAAAGGAGATAAAGATTTAAAACGGACATGAGACACAATTTGGTTTTTTTAAACGGACTATGGAATGAACATCCAGAGGAAGTGGTGGATGTGGGTACAGTTACAATGTTTAAAAGACATTTGGATAAGAACATGAGTAGGAAAGGTTTGAAGGGATATGGGCCAGGAGCAGGCAGGTGGGACTTGTTTACTTTGGGATGATGGTCGGCATGGGCGCGTTGGGCTGAAGGGCCTGTTTTCCGTGCTGTTTGACTGTATGAAAGTGAGCTGGGACTATCACTGCAGATTGTAGGAGTTTCTACAAACAACTGGCAACGGCAAAACGAACAAAGTGAACAGCGGACCTACAGGATGTGAATCCGGGGAACTAATTTGGGAAAATTAAGAGATAGCAGGGGAGCTGAGCAGCTGTTTCCTATTGGTCTTCACTGGAGAAAACACAAGTCATATTCCAGAAATAGCTGCAAGTCAAGGAGCAGAAGGGAAGGAGGGAGAACACGAGAGAGAACTGCAATCACCAGGAAGTGCTACTGAGTAATTTGAATAGATTTCATACTAGAGCCTTAAAAGTGAGATAGTGGCTGGCTAATCGGAAGCAAAGAGTAGGTACAAAACGGGCTATTTTCTGTGTGATCAGATGTAACGAATGGGGATCAGTGCTAGGGCCTCAACTTTCGATAATTTTACACTGACAACTTGGCATAATCTCAGAACGTAGGTTCACATCTTCAAGACAGAGATGAGGATAAATTTCTTCTGTCGGAAGGGAGGGAAATCTTTACCAATGAAGGCTGTCGAGGCTGGCTATGCTCAGCTAACTGCATTCAAGGCCGAGACAGATAGATTTTTAATCAGGAAGGGAATCCGAGAGTTATGGGGAAAAGGCAGGAAGGTGGAGTCCAGGACGATCACATCAGCCACAAGCTCAATGGATGGTGGAGCAGACTCAACAGGCTAAAGTATAAATTGGTAAATTTGCTAATAACGCAGAGATAGGTAGAATAGTTAAGTTGCAAAGTGGATGTAAAGGAGCCTTAGACAGCTTAAGTGAGTGTGTGAAGATCGACCAAATGGAGTAAAGTGTGGGAAGATGAGAAACTGACTAGTTGGTAGGAAGATTAAATAAGAACCCCTCCCCATTATCTAAACAGATAATGTCATAGAGCTGTACAGCACGGAAACAGACCCTTCGGTCCAACTCGTTCATGCCAACCATTCATTCATTCACAGGATTAGAACGTTGCTGGCCAGGCAGCATTTATTGCCCATCCCTAATTGCCCAGAGGGCAGTTAAGAGTCAACCATATTGCTGTGGGTCTGGAGTCACATGTAGGCCAGACCACGTAGGGATGGCAGTTTCCTTCCCTAAAGGGCATTAGTGAACCAGATGGGTTTTTCTGACAATCGACAATGCATTCATGGTCATCATTAGAGCCTTAATTCCAGATATTTATTGAATTCAAATTCCACCATCTGCCATGGCAGGATTCAAACCCAGATCCCCAGAACGTTATCTGGGTCTCTGGATTAACAGTCCAGCAATAATACCACTAGGCCATCACCTCAATATCCTAGATAAATCTAGTCCCATTTGCCAGCATTTGGCCCATATCCCTCTAAACCCTTCTTATTCATATACCTATCCAGAGCCTCCACCACTTCCTCTGGCAGCTCATTCCATACACGCAGCACCCTCTGTGTGAAAAAGTTGCTCCTTAGGTCCGTTTTAAATTTTTCCCCTCTCACCTTAAACCTACACCCCTCTAGTTTTGGGCTCCCCTACCCTGAGGAAAAGACCTATTTACCCTATCTATGCCCCTCATGATTTTATAAACCTCTAAGGTCACCCCTCAGCCTCCGATGCTGCAGGGAAGATAGCCTCAGCCTATTCAGCCTCTCCCTGTAGCTCAAACCCTGGCCACATCCTTGTAGATTTTTTCTGGATCCTTTCAAGTTTCACACCGTCCTTGCTGTGCAGAAAGATCAGGGTGTGCGAGTGCACGAACCACAGTAGGTTAATATGCAGGTACAGAAAGCAATCTAGGAAGTTAGTAAAATGCTGAGATAGTAAGAACTACTGATGCTGGAGTCAGAGATAACGCAGTGTGGAGCTGGAGGAACACAGCAGGCCAGGCAGCTTCAGCGAGTCCTGACGCGAAATGTCAGCTTTCCTGTTCCTCTGATGCTGCCTGACCTGCTGTGTTCCTCCAGCTCCACACGTTGTTAGCTAGTAAAATGCAGTGTTTTATTGTGAGGGGGACTGAATACAAAAAGAAGGGAGATTAGCTATCTGCTCCACAGGCCCCATGGAGCACTGACACCAGATATCCTATTTCAGGAAGCAGGTGAAGGCATTAAAGCTACCTCAGAGAAGGTGCATCAGATTCATCGCTGGACAGGTTTGACAAAGTCGGCCTAATCTCACTGCAGGTGGTGACCATGTAGCAACAGAAGATGCTGAGCTCGACAGGTTCAATACAGGGAGGATGCTCCCCCTTGTCGGGTAATCCAGAGGCACTGGTCACTGTTTAAAATAAACAGGATCATGGACTGAACAGACTGAAGGAAGAATTTTCTCTCAAAAGGTTGAGTTTTTGGAGTTAATGGCTGGGGGAGGAGGCGGCAGGGGGGTGCTAGCAGCTGGATCTTATAGAGAAAGGGAGCCAAATGGCCTGCTCCTGCTCCTGTTCCTGACTGAGGACCAACCCTGAGGAGCCTGCTCCATCACTCACACTCACCTCACTCTCGGATGAGCTCTCATCACTCGACACAAACTCCTTGCTCTTGAAGCTGTCCCCGTTCCCCTTCACGGGGCTTTTGGAGACAGTGCTTCTGGACACAGACTGTTTCCCAGCTTTCCCCTTTGGCTTGCTCTTCTCGGCTTCCCTACACAGGGGGAAAGGGACAGGGAACAGCTCAGCGGCTCGGAAATCGAGGC
>NW_025968853.1:11092-15141 GCF_021869965.1 Rhincodon typus
GGGGGGGGGGAAGGCGCGCGCGCGAGACACAGCCGGGGGGGGGGAAGGCGCGCGCGCGACACAGCGCCGGAGAGACAGAGACAGAGGCAGCGCAACAGAATGAGACAGACGGGGTTCTACCTGCACTCCCCACCCTCACTCACTTTTTCTTTTGGAAGGACTCAGCTTTCCCGCTCCTCTTGTACTCCTCCATCTTCTTATCATATTCCTTCCTCGCCGCGGCAGCTCTGGCATCCCACTCCTACTGGGGCGGGCCGGGGGAGAAAGAGAGAGAGAGAGATTAGGAGGGTCAGACACTGATCCTTGTTTCAGATTCTCCGGAGAGATGGTCTTTTTCTCCCACACTGACCACTTTCCTTCATCATACAAAATCCCAGTATCAAACCATCAGTCTCATCTTCCAGGAGTTGTCTGCATGAGTGACCTTCAGAGTTTAACCTTTAGCGAACAGGACAGAATATGGCGAGCATGTGTCACTCCTCCTGGGAGCTCAGAGCTGAAGAGAAGAATTGCTGCATGTGTAACAGTGACACTGTGAGGGATCAGACATGACGCTGAGAAGTATATCCACTTTTCAGATTTCACTGTTATAGATGTGAGATTCCCTTCAGCGCTCCAGGGAGCTGCCTCAGGGATTGGGAAACACAGGCACAAAAGGACATTTGGAGAGAGGAGACCGACAGCTGTGACAAAGCGGGAGAAGTTGGAGGGTTCCTTGAAGGGGCTTTAAGGGAGTAGGACACCAGAGCTTATATCACAGGCATGGCATGGCTGCCAATGATGAGTGATGGGAACTGGGGGATGTTCACGAGGCTGGAACTGAAGGTTACGGAGATAGGGAGGGTGTAGGGTCTCATGGAGGTTACACTGAAAACAAGGGTGGGCCATTCAGCCCTTCAAACCAGCTCCTCCCTTCAACATGATCATCCAACTTAATCTCCTATCCCCACTTTCTCCCTGTACCCTTGGACTCTGTTAGACCTCCACAATCTACATCTAACTCCGTCATTCTCAGCACATCCATCTTCCCCCACCCTGCGCACCCCCCCCCCCCCACAAAACCCATTGACGTGAACTGTACACACGAGTCTGTTATCTCCAGTCTATACAGGAGCCAGAGGGGGGTGATAAAGAGAGGAAAGCTGCACAGGTCACGAAGTGGATTTGAAGACGAGGTGTACCAGGTTAGAACGGGCGGGTTGTTGGAGCTTCAGGCAGAGAACACAGCACGGTGAGGAGCAGGCATGCCGGTCTGAGAGTTTTCCCAATGGAGTGGGCAATTGGAAGTGGGGCCAGAGTGGGGAGAGGCTCGGGAATAGTCCAGCCCAGAGATAAGGTAGGTCAGGGAGCAGACGGGGTTGCAGGGAGGATGAGGGCACAGACATGGATATGAAACAAAAATTCCCCAGAACCTCCTTCTTCTCCTTGGTCATGGCTTTCCACAGCTCGCCAGCTTTCTTCGATAACTCAGTCACACTGATCCCGGGATTGTCAGCTTTGATCTTCTCCCTGTTCGCATTCAACCACAGCATGTAGGTCGACATTGGCCGCTTTGGAGCATGAGGATCCTTATCCTTAGACTTCTTACCCTGTACAATCAGGGACAGCACGGGGTTAGATACAGAGTAAAGCTCCTTCTACACTGTCCGCCCATCAAACACACTCAGGGACAGGGAGCGCACAGGGTTAGATACAGAGTAAAGCTCCCTCTACACTGACGACCCCCCTCCCAGGACAGGGACAGAGGGGAGACACCTCGAACACTAATGACCACACACACACACACACACACACACAGAGGAAGGTCATGGTTTACCTCGGCCTTTTTCCTGGCGGGTTTCTCCTTGACTACCTTGGCTTTCTTTGCGGGGACGCTCCGGGACTTCTCATTGCCACTGTCATCTTCATTACTGCTGGAGGAGCTGCCCCCAGCGTTACTGTCGTACCTGGAGGGGGGGGGGGGGGGGGGGGGAATTAGCAAGCCGGCCGCCTGGAGTTCATACGTCTCCTCTCCCGAGACAGTAAACCCTGACAGCAGGTTACCCCCCCCAACCACCAAAACCCACCCCAGCCAGACCACCCCCAGACTCACCCCTGCCCCTCTGACCTCTCTAACACAGACAGGCCCATCCCGCCCAACCATCGAGTTCCTGTCCCCACTTTCGGGGGCTCCATCTCCAGTCCGTTTGGTGCAAGATACATAAAACTTGTGTTTTAAGCTATTCACGAGATGAGGACCCATGAATTTATTGTCCGTCCCTAATGCCCAGAGGGCTGTTCAGAGTCAACCACACTGCTGTGGGTCTGGAATCACATGTAGGACAGACCAGGTAAGGACATTAGTGAACCAGGTGGGTTTTGCCAACAATCGATTCACGGTCACCATTAGAGTCTTAATTCCAGATATTTTATTGAATTC
Source organism: Rhincodon typus (assembly GCF_021869965.1). Classification (NCBI taxonomy): domain Eukaryota; kingdom Metazoa; phylum Chordata; class Chondrichthyes; order Orectolobiformes; family Rhincodontidae; genus Rhincodon; species Rhincodon typus. The sequence goes on from NW_025968853.1 coordinate 13,512, forward strand.
AAATTCCACCATCTGCTGTGGTGGGATTTGAACCTGGCTCCCCAGAATGTTATCTGGGTCTCTGGATTAACAGTCCAGCGATAATACCACTAGGCCATGGCCTTCCCCATAAGGACCTGCTGGCCTTACCAAGTGACCCCAGACGCACAGCTATGCTGTTGATTCGAGAGCAACAAAGACAGGCAACAAAAGATGGCCGAATCAATGATGCCCACATCTCATGGCTAAGCATTTTAAAATAAAAGGGCTGGCCCATCTCAATCATTGCCCTACAGCCGGCCCCACTCAGAGTCACACAGACATACAGCTTGGAAACAGACCCTTCGGTCCAACCAGTCCATGCCAACCATAATCCCCAAACTACACTAGTCCCACCTGCCGGCCTGCCTGCTCCTGGCCCATATCCCTCCAAACATTTCTTTTAAAAATAAAACTTATGCAAATGTCTTTTAAACTTTGTAACTGTGTCCGCATCCACCACTTCCTCTGGCAGTTCATTCCACGAACGAACCATTCTACCTAAAATAAACTGCCTCATGTCTTTGTTTAAATCCTTCTCCTCAGGATTTAAAAATTATGTCCCCAGTCTTGAAATCCCCCAGCCTAGAGAAAAGACACCTGCCATTCCCTTGAACTATAGTCAGGACTTCATAGACATTTTTAAAGTCACCTCTCAGTCTCCAGTGGAAAAGAATCTCAGCCTGTCCTTCTATCTCAAACCCTCCATTCCCAGCAACTTCCTGGGAAATCTTTTCTGAACCCTCACCAGTCTAAAAATATCCTTCCTATAACTGGGCAACCAGAACTGGGCACCGTGCTCCAGAAGAGGCCTCACGAATGTCCTGTACAACCTCAACATAACGTCTGAACTCCTATACTCAAAGGACTGAGCAATGAAGGCAATATCTTCTTAACCACAGCGTGGAGCTGGAGGAACACAGCAGGTCAGGCAGCATCGGAGCAGGAAAGTTGACATTCAGACCCGTTTTCTGAAGAAGGGTCCCAATCCGAAACGTCAACTTTCCTGTTCATCTAATGCTGTCTGACCTGCTGTGTTCCTCCAGCTCCACACTGTTATCTCTACTCCAGTATCAGCAGTTCTTACTATATGCCTTCTTAACCACTGTGCCTAACTGTGACACAAACTTCAAAGAATTACGTATGTATGTAAACCCCTGTTCTACTCTTAGTGTTGTATAACACAGCAACATTACCCAAGGTTCTGAGACAGGGGTCACTTGACCATAAGCTGCCCCCACCCACAGACAATCAGTACCAACCCCCACATCACCAGCACAGCCCCAAACCAATACTCACTCCTCATCCACCTCATCCTCCTCTTCGCCAGGATTAAAGGATTCATCTGTAAAACAAACAGGGGCATCAGAAAGCTGCTCACTTACCCATTCCCCTCCTCCCCAAGACTGCTGCCTCTCACTGCAGCAGCCCAGGACATTAAGGGCAAGATCATCTTGATGTTATCTCGCTGAGCAGGCCCAGTATTTATTAGCCCATCCCTAGTTGCCCCCTTGAGAAGGTGGGGGGGGTGAGCTGCCTTCTTGAACCGCTGCAGTCCATGTGCTGTGGGTTGACCCACAATGTCCCTTAGGGAGGGAATTCCAGGATTCTG
>NW_025968853.1:15541-19506 GCF_021869965.1 Rhincodon typus
GAGAGCAGGGTGGGGACGGTGGGGGAAAACAGGGCGAACGAGAGCAAGGGGTACAGATGGAGCATGGGGAGAGGAGACACGGTGAACAAGAGCAAGGGGATAGACAGAGGGTCAGCTCGAGGAAGATTCCTCTCTTGCGCCCAGACCCCATATCGATAGGTGCAAAGAGGCCACAGCTAGAAAACCAAAATCTCTCGGTAGCAGCTAAGCTCGTGTTTATTACCCATCCTCTCATCATCCTTGGGATGGCCGCAGTAACATGGCAGGTCTCCGATCCACAGTAAGGAATCTGTGGAAACTAGACAGATCTAAATTTGAATCATTACTGAAGATCTGTACTAAAGATCTGGAATTGAGTGTGACCCCCGCCCCAAAAAAAAACCCACACAGTCTCCTTCAGAGACAGAAATCTGCTGTCAATAAGGAGGGGAAATTTGTTTAAAGTGAAAGGCAGGAAGTTTGGAGGGGATTTGAGGAATGGGTTTTTTTTCACCCAGAGGGTGGTGGGATGCGCTGCCTGGCAGCGGAGTTGCAGCAGGAAACCTCACAACCTTTAAAAAGGTACTTGGATTAGCAGCTGAGGTGTCACAACATCTAAGGCTATGGGCCTAGTGTGGGCAAGTGGGCCTAGTGCAGACTCAATGGGCCAAAGGACCTCTTCTGTACTATCGAATTCTACATTGTTCAAGGGGCAATTAGGGATGGGCCAGCCAACGAGACACATCCTGGGAAGGAACAGAAGTCTTTATGGCGTTGATACAGCCACAATGTCCCTTAGGGAGGGAATTCCAGGATTCTGACCCAGGAACACTGAAGGAACGGGGATATATTTCCAAGTCAGGATGGGGAGTGGCTCGGAGGGGAACTTGCAGGGGGTGGTGTTCCCATGTACCTGCTGCCCCTTGTCCTTCTGGATGGAAGTGGGTCGTGGGTTTGGAAGATGCTGCCTGAGGATCTTTGGTGAATTTCTGCAGTGCATCTTGTAGATGGTACACACTGCTGCGACTGAGCGTCGGTGGGGGAGGGAGTGGGATGTTTGTGGATATGGGGCCAGTGGAGCAGGGGCTGCTTTGTGCTTGTGTACATTAAAAAAAAAAAATCCATTTGTAGAAAAGAGATCTTTGTGAAAGCACTTGCAAAACACCTGAACAGAAACTGAAATATTATGCTGTATTTCTAAAGCAAATCTCTTACAATAAAAAGACTGTGAACATGCGATGTGACTCTGTTTGAATTTACTGCCTAATGCCAAATTTCAGCCTGCACCTGAAATTTAATTTTGGCTGTGCCTTTAGTTGCACAGGGTGAAAATATCAGACAGAACCAGGGACGGACATGCTGTGTGCATGTGTGGGAAGCACTCTCTGTGACACACAACTGTATGGCTTCATGCTCGGATATGCACACACGCCTGCACGCACACCCCACGCTCCAATAAATATGAAAACACGACACACACACACACACACGCACACGGGAGTTCATGCTCCAATAAACACACAGACACACACGTACTCAGGCAGCTTCTTATTTCAGATTGGCAGCATTTCACTATGGAGTCTTGTAGGGGACCTGGGCCATCCCCTTAACCATTTACAACTGATGTCAATGACTTGGATGACAGGGATTAAAGTTGTAACGGTGATACAAGGACAGGTGGGGAAAAATGATGCAAACAGGACATGACAGAGCCAGGTCAGGTTTGTATCATCACTGAGTCAGTGCACAACAATCTGGTGTGTCAATGTCAGAAAATGTGAAGGTGTTCACTTTGGCAGGAGGAATGGTATTATTTAAATAAAGACAGGCTCCAAAGCTCAGAGGGATAGAGGTTTTTCTGGTCACAGAGTGTTAAGTGGGCAAGTACAGCAGATAATCAGGAAGGCTAATGGAGTGCGATCCTTTTATTAGCAGAAGATCTGACCATAAAAATAACAATCATAGAATCTCTACAGTGTGGAAACAGGCCCTTCGGCCCAACAAGTCCACAGTGACCTCCACAGCATCCCACCCAGACCCATCCCCCTATAATCTACACATCCCTGAACACTACGGGCAACTTAGCATGGCCAATCCACCCTAACCCGCACATCTTTGGACTGTGGGAGGAAACCGGAGCACCCGGAGGAAACCCACGCAGACACGGGGAGAATGTGCAAACTCCACACAGACAGTTGCCAGAGGGTGGAATCAAACCCGGGTCCCTAGTGCTGCGAGGCAGCAGTGGTAACCACTGGGCCACCGTGCCACCCCAGATGTTATGCATCAGTTATACAGGGCACCCGTCAGACCACATCCGGAATACCGTGTGCAGTTCCAGTCCCCTTATTGAAGGTGGTTCCGAGGAAGCTGACCAGACTGATACCTGGAATGAATGGGTTGTCGCGAGGTAACACTGGACAGACAGGGGCTTGTTTCCACTAGGACAAAAACTGAAATTGCTGGAAAAACTCAGCAGGTCTGGCAGCATCTGTGAAGAAAAATCAGAGTTAACGTTCCGGGTCCGGTGACCCTTCCTCTGAATCTGGACCCTGACTTTTCTCTTCGCACATCCTGCTGAGCTTTTCCAGCAACTTCTGTTTTTGTTCCTGATTTACAGCGTCTGCTGTTATTTCGGTTTTTGGTTCCAATGGGGTTTAGAGGAGGGAGCGGTAATTCGACTGTGGTGTATAAGATCCTGAATGGTTTTGACAAGGAAGTTTCATGCTGTGGGTCAGTGCAGAACCGGAGGGCAATGCTTTACAATGAGAAGATGCCCTATCAGGACACAGATCAGGCGAATTTGTTTCCTCTCAGATGATTGAGACACTTTGTGACTCAGTCTCAAGGTGGGTGGAAGTGGGTCACTGAATGCTATGAAGGCAGAGGGGGGATAGATTTGATTAGACAGATGAGATGAAACGTTTTCAGTGTAAATGGCAACACAGAATTTGGCTCACGGAGCCTTCGTGTGTTCAGGCATAGCTACACACACAAACATGGAGGCCAGATCACATGCAGACAGACCCACATGCAAATAGACCCACACGCGCACAGGCCAGGACACGTGCAGGCACACACGCGCACACAGATAGACATATGCAGGTACACGCATGTGCAGGCACACATGAGGACACATGCAGATGCACAGGCACACACAGATAGACATAGGCAGACACACGCATGTGCATACCAGGATACGGGCAGGTACACGCACACGCAGGCACACACAAGGACACATGCAGACGCGCAGGCAGATAGCCGCACACGCCGATAGTCACGTGCAGGCAGGCGCACATGCCAGGACATGGACAGGTACACACACAGCTGCATGCAAGGTCACATGCAGCCTCACATGCCAGCTCACAGGCTGAAAAATGTCCACACACACACACACACACACACACACACACTCCCGAGGGTACAAACCTCGTCTGTCTAAAATGGGGAGGGTGGGGTTGTCGGAAAATGAGAGAGAGAGAGACCGTGTAAGAAGGAGATTGAGAGTGTGGTCAGAAAAGATGGTGGCACTACACAGATGCTGCATGGCCCTGAGGATCACACCAGGGTTCGAGCTGAGAGCAGGAGAGGGAGTGGGATAGAGGCAGCACAGTCAGTGTGATAACCGCTTTGTCTATAATCTTACCTCCTTCATACCGCGATTCTTGATGTTGAGTCTTTTGGCATTGACAAAGTCAAAAAGCTTCCCATATTCCTCCCTGGAAACAGCACAAGAACACAGTGCATCAATCCCTGACACCCACCTGCCATTCCCTCCCGATTCCGAATCCATTCCCTGGAAATGGAACACAGTTCATCAACCCCCCAGGGATTCCCCTCTGTTTATACCTCCGGCCCCCAGATCCACCCCCACTCCATTCTGCTGGCATCCTTTCCTCAAGATGCACTGCCACTTCCTGACGAGGCCTTCCCCACACAATCAGCACCCCCAACCCCCCACGCACCGGTGTACAGGCTGCCTCCCC
>NW_025968854.1:0-8441 GCF_021869965.1 Rhincodon typus
GGTGAACTTAAGGTTGGGGTGGAAGGTGTCGGTGAAGTGGATGAACTGTTCGAGCTCGTCGTGGGAGCACGAGGCTGCGCCGATACAGTCATCAATGTAACGGAGGAAGAGGTGGGGTTTACGGCCAGCGTAGGTACGGAAGAGGGATTGTTCCACGTAACCTACAAAGAGGCAGGCATAGCTTGGGCCCATGCGGGTACCCATGGCCACCCCCTTTGTCTGTAGGAAGTGGGAGGAATTGAAAGAGAAGTTGTTGAGGGTGAGGACGAGTTCGGCTAAGCGGATGAGGGTGTCAGTGGAGGGGGACTGGTCGGGCCTGCTGGACAGGAAGAAGCGGAGGGCCTTACGGCCATCTGCATGGGGAATGCAGGTGTATAGGGACTGGACGTCCATGGTAAAGATGAGGTACTGGGGACCGGGGAATTAGAAGTTCTGGAGGAGGTGGAGGGCGTGGGTGGTGTCACAGACGTAGGTAGGGAGTTCCTGGACCAAGAGGGAGAAAATGGGGTCCAGATAGTTGGAGATCAGTTTGGTGGGGCAGGAGCAGGTGGAGACAATGGGTCGACCAGGGCATTCAGGTTTGTGGATTTTGGGAAGGAGATAGAAGCGGGCAGTGCGAGGTTGGGGAATGATGAGGTTGGAGGCCGTGGGTGGGAGGTTACCTGAAGTGATGAGGTTGTGGATGGTTTGGGAGATGATGGTTTGGTGGTCGGGGGTGGGATCATGATCAATGGGGCGGTAGGAGGAGGTGTCGGAGAGTTGGCGTCTGGCCTCAGCGATGTAGAGGTCAGTGCGCCATACTACAACTGTGCCTCCCTTGTCCGCGGGTTTTATGGTGAGGTTGGGATTGGAGCGGAGGGAGCGGAGGGCTGCACGTTCTGCGGGGGAGAGGTTGGAGTGGGTGAGAGGGGTGGAGAGGTTGAGGCGATTGATGTCTCGACGGCAGTTGGAGATGAAGAGGTCGAGAGAGGGTAGGAGGCCTTGGGGTGGCGCCCAGGAGGAGGGGGTATGTTGGAGGTGGGAGAAAGGGTCAGTCGAGGGAGGGTTAGGCTCATGGTTAAAGAAGTAAGCGTGGAGGCGGAGGCGGCAGAAAAACTGCTCTATGTCCAAACGTGAGTGTTATTCGTTGATGTGTAGGTGGAGGGGGACAAAGTTGAGCCCTTTACTGAGGACTGACCATTCGTCCTCAGTAAGGGGTAGGTCTGGGGGGATGGTGAAGACTCGGCAGGGCTGGGTGCTATTGTCCCCTCTGGAGCTGCTGGCTGTGGGTGGAGCGACATCGGCGTCAGCTGTGGGCGGAGTTGCGTCCGCGTCGGTGATGGGCGGAGTAGGCTGCGGCAGCAGCGGCGACGGTAGGCGCGACTTCAGTGTCGGTGGCGTTGGTCTCAGAAATGGAGGCGGTGGCATCAGCAGCGATAGCGTTCGCTGTCCCGGAAGTGGGGTACCCAGCGGTGGCGAATGTGACATCATCTGTGGGTTCTCCGACAGTGGCCTCATGGCCAATGGCGGCGGGCACATTGTGGGGAAGGTCCTGGGTACGGTTGGGGATTTTGGGGGGTGGAGGAAGCCTGTTTTGGGTGGTAGGTACCAATAAGTTTACTGTACTTATAGTTTTTAGTTTCCAATAAAGCTGAGTAGAATTGTGAGTTCAGGTTGTGGATCCTACGAAGAATAAAAAACAGGAGAGGTCCTTTGCAGGTCTGGGAGAGGGAGGCTCTGAGCTGGGGTAGGCTTGATTGTAGTGCCTGGAGATGCCGGCGCATTGCTGCGAATGTGTGTTTCAGGAGTCGCAGGGAGAAACGCTTCTGAAGGATCTCAATGCCATGAGTGTAGATATTGTCATGGTTGGGGCCAAATTGGAAAGGCCTGAATGTGGACTGTAGTCCATTGGGGATGATCTGGTTCCGTAGGCAGGTACTAAGGAAGGTGATGTGGCTGTAGTACCTGGTTTGCTTCAGGACACGGTCGAGCAGTTTCAAGGCCGAAGAGATTACGAGAGAGTTGCAGTGGGAGAGAGATCCCCTGAGGTTTGTCCGGAGGGAGGAGGGTAACTTCTTCAGGCTAGGCATCCTTAGAAGAGGGAGAGAGGATTTCACAAGCTTCAAAATCTCCCCTCCCCCTACCGCATCCCAAAACAAGCCCAGCTCGTCCCCACCTCCCTAACCTGTCCTTCCTCCCACCTATCCCCTCCTCCCACCTCAAGCCGCACCCCCATCTCCTACCTACTAACCTCATCCCGCCCCCTTGACCTGTCTGTCCTCCCTGGACTGACCTATCCCCTCCCTAACTCCCCACCTATACTCATCTTTACTGGCTCCATCCCCGCCTCATCGACCTGTCTGTTTCTTCTCCACCTATCTTCTCCTCTATCCATCTTCTATCCGCCTCCCCCTCTCTCCCTATTTATTTTAGGCACTGAGCTGCATTGTGTTCAGCCATTTCCCTCAATACCTTGTTAAAGTTGCGGCTCCTGACTAAAAGAATTTTATAAATATTTAAATTGTTTTCTTCTCCCTTTCAATGCTTTTTTTTACAAAAACTACGGCATTAATCTACACTTGAAAATGTGACAGAAACCTTGCAGCTTTCATATCCAGATTATACTGGGCTTTTGTGTAAAATACCCACTTTCAGTTGCACGTTTTCTGTCAGACTTTTCTCGTGATGAGTGGTGGCTATTTTACTTTGAGCCAGTTAGAATGGAAAAGGTACAGACTGTGCCAGTCAGAAATGAGAAATGTTGTGCAACACGGTCAGGTCAGAATCAACCACATTGTTGTGGGTCTGGAGTCACATGTAGGCCAGACCACGTGAGGATGGCAGTTTCCTTCCCTAAAGGATATGAGTGAACCAGATGGGGTTTTACAACAAATCAGCCATGGTTACATAGTCACTGTTAGACTTGCTATTAATTCCAGACTTTTTAAAAATTGAATTCAAGTTTCCCCATCAGCCACAGTGGTTTACAAGCTCTTGTTCTCAGAATGTTCTGGTTGACAGGTCCAGTAATATTACTGCCTCCTATCAGTGTGACACTGAGGGAGTCAGACATACACCATCCCCCATCACTATTTCAAAGAGGAATTCTCCACGGTGCGTTGGCCAATTGTTATCGCTTAACCAAGGCTGTGAAAATGGGTGATCTGGTCACGAGGACATCGCTGTTTGTGGGATCTTGCTGAGCACAAATAGGCTGCATTTCATATCACAGAGTTCAGAAGGTGTGTCAGCAGCAGTAAAGTGCTCTGGAATGTCACAAGGTGATGAATGGTGCAATATCAATGAAAGTTCTTTCTGTGACACACAATGAAGCTACATATCCAAGTGTGGCCCATCCCTCGTACTCTCAGCCTTTATTTTAATAGAGGTTATTCAGTAAGTGAGCTGGGGTAAAGTTTCTGTCTCTGGTTCGCAGTGTGCCTTCAGTTGCCAAGCGTGAGCTTTGACCTCGTGGACATCGAGCTATTTGATCATAGAGCTCATGACAACGGCACTGGATCAGTTCCTTTTTGGCTCTCTCCAGATACTGTTTGAAGTCATCGGGCTCAGAGAAAGCAACTGTTAAAGGAAGTAGCAATGAATTCTCTTGCTTTCTCTCTGACTCACTGCAAGTGTTGCTATGTAGCTAACACACCCCCCCCAACACACACACACACAAAACAACAAACCTCTTCCTAACTAATGTTCAGACACATTGGTGGTACAGTGCTCAGTGGTTAGCACTGCTGCCTCACAGGACCAGGAGCCCTGGTTTGATTCTACCCTCTAGTGATTGTCTGTGTGGAGTTTGCACGTTCTCCTTGTGTCTGTGTGGGATTCCTCCGGGTGCTCCAGTTTCCTCCCACAATCCGAAGATGTATAGCTTAGGTAGATTGTCCATGACTAAATTGCCCATAGGGTCCAGGAATGTGCAGGCTTGGTGGATTAGCTATGGGAAGTGCAGGATTACAGGGATAGGGTAGGGGGTGGTGGGTTTGGTTGGGATGCTTTGTGGAAGGTTAGTGTGCAGTTGATGGGCTGAATGGCCTGCTTCCACAGTGTAGCGATTCTGTGATGATTCTATGATATACGTTCACCAGCAGGGGGCGCTGGATGAGAAACTGTGTCCTGGCTGGGATCAGTACTAAGGCCTAAATCTTTCACCTTTTAGCATTTAGTGTAGTGTCACACTGGGCAAACTACATTAATTTAACTCAAGGTGGTATAGATTGGGGATGGGGTTTAGTAGGTGATTGGCTGGTTTTTAATGAAGGCTTGAAGACGAACAGGAAGAGGCCAGGCGGCCCCTTGAACCTGTTTAACCATGCATTTAGATCATTTAGGATTTGCATCTGAGCTCCGTTTATTTGCCTTAGTTCCTCATCGGCACCATCTACAAGTTGCACTGCAGCAATTATTGAAGCTCCTTAGACAACACTTTCCAAATCCATGTTCTCTATCAGTCTGAAGGACAAGGGTAAGCACCACCATCTGCAAGTTCCCCCCTGAATCACACACCATCCTGACTTGGAAGTAAATCGCTGTTCCTTCACCGTCACCGGGTCAAAAACCTGGAACGCAGTCCCTAACGGCACTACGGGTCCACCTACAGCAGAGGGACTGCAGTAGTTCAAGAAGACAGTTCATCACCACCTTCCTAAGGGTAAGGGATGGCGGGATGGTGGGGTGTGGGGGGGTAGTGGGGGCAGGAGGAGGAGGAGGTGTAGAAGAACTGGGTTTCCCTGATTCCTAGTATGGAGAGATACTTCCTAACATCAGAGGAGATCCAATTTGAAAGTTAGGCCCCTAGTTCTGGACTCCCCTACCAGGCAAACTACTGCACATCAGCCCTAGCAAACTCCTGTACAGGGGGTCCCCGATTTAAAAATACTCATACTTACAAATGTAATCTCATACAAGGGTGGAATTTTTAAGGTCTGACAATATGATCAATTCCTATATTTACGAACCACCCTTTTATACTGTCCTGCTTTGTGTTCCAACTTGCGTACAAATCTGGGGCCTGTCTGTATCATCTTTCAAACCCTTCAATCTGCCACACCGTTCTTGTGGGAATACCAGGACAGCCTGTGGACAGTTAACCTGTGAGGATCCTGGGATGTGGGGAATCTATTTGAGCCTAAGAGGTCAGCTTGCCACGTCCCCCCCACCCAGGTCTATGATGCTCAGGAATATGGAAAACTTTCTGTAACTAACATGAGTTGGTATCAAAAACTAAGTCGCTGGAAAAGCTCAGCAGGTCTGGCAGCATCTGTGGAGGAGAAAACAGAGTTAACGTTTCGGGTTCGGTGATCCTTCCTCAGTTGCTTTTCCAGCAACTTTGTTTTTGCTCCTGATTTACAGCATCAGCAGTTCTTTTGGTTTTTATGAGTTGGTATCAGTTCCTCCAACGACACTTCAAACTGCGAGAGATCCCAACACAATGTAAAACTCAAGTTTCAAATCTCCATACCTTGATCATCAAACGCGTGTGTTAACTCATGGCCCATAACCACTCCAATTCCTCCAAAATTTAGAGCCCTAATAATAGAGAAATAAATCTCATTAGAGTTCCAGTCTTGTTAGATGTTGCACTCATTGCCCAGTGTTACTGACACAGCCCCGGCTTATGGCCTGTTTGTAAACATCCGCACGGAAGCAAGTTTTCTGGCTACCAAAGAACACCCAAGGGCCAGCAAGAGTGGGAGCTCGGATATTTATCCCTACAGAGTTCATGCACAATCCCAACAATCAGAGTTACAGCTTTACCAGCATTGGCAGAATCCTCATGTTCATTATCACACATGACAATTTAGACATTTCCACCACAATTCAAAAAGGACAGCAAGAAGGATTGGGCATTAAGAGTTCCCTGTGAGCATTAAACAAAAAGTGAATTATATAAGTGGTCTAAACAATTTCAATTAACACCAAGAAAAAAATCTTGCCATTTCAGCATTGGAGGAAAGTTCTTGCCAAGTAGATCAGTGTGCCCAGTGATAGCAAATTCATCACATCTGGACCAGCGCGGCTTTTGGATTCAAAGCAGGTCCAGGATTCACCAGATGTTCTTGTGAATGGAAGGATCCAATTCAAACTTTTTGTTGAACAACGATAGGTTTTTGATTGGAACAAAATCATGAACCCGAGGAGTGCATTTTTCAAAACTAAACATGGGCATCTCCAATGTCCAAAGTCAAACAACTCATGGGTTGTTGTTAAAATAGCCTGCGCAAGTTAAACTTTCTCCTTTAGTCATGTAGGATGGGTTCTGATTTGTGCAGATGCAGGAAAGCACTCCAAAAGCTGTAAGCTATAGGGCTGTGGACCAAGCAGGTGAGATTAAGTTGCACAGCTATTTTTCAGCTAGTACAGACAAGGGGGGGTGAATGGTCTCCTTCAGTTCAGTAAATGTCTATTTGCTCAAGGGGGAGCCAAACAAAGGGACCCAGCAGCGACCAATGATCCCTCCTTCACAAGGGAATATTGGCTTGGAGAGTACGCTGCCTGTCTTGAGGAGCTGGAAAATCCTGGTAACAGAGACTGCAGCCTCTCAGTCCTGCCTGTGATTTCAATGAGTTTTGGCTGAAATCACATGTGTCTTTTCTATGAGGTCTCTGGGGACAGTTATGTCCCAGGGCACCTTTCCAGCTTGGGAATGGAACCTTAATAGAGGCCCCGTTTGATGTCCAGAGAGAGTTCTGTTATTTAAATTCCAAGCCTCTGTACTTTCTGTCCTCTTGGGGACTGACTTTACAGTCCCATCAGCTTTTTGAAAGCATTCAATTCCTCTGTTTCTTGTGACTTTGTTTTAATTAGTTCCACATAAATGCTCCACATTTATAGCAAATGCTGGTCCAAATGCACTGCAACTCTGTAGTAAATCAGTCACGCGTTGAAGAGATGGAGGCCCAGGTTTGATGGACCCACCTAATGCATGTACAGTGAACCAGCCCATCTTCAATTTCATCACTTTTAGTCAGCAAATTCATTCAACGTGACTTCTTCACCAGAAACCGTCATTTACCGTGAGACTTTAGGAAAACAAAGCTTACAAGTCGTTTGAAGCTCAGTGCCCAGTTGTTAACCCTTCCCTTTGACAATCATACAGTGGAACCCAGCCCCATAAAACAGAGGGGACTGCCTTGACCAGATTCTCTCAGCCTTGGGGTTGGGTCTTCACCAGAACCACACTGTCTATTCAGGGAATTCACTAGAACATTGCACAGGCTCAGTATCAGATCCCTGTGCCTTTATTCCACAACCAGGCCACACAGGATCCTAAAACAGAAGTTGTTGGAAAAACTCAGCAGGTTTGGCAGCATCTGTGAAGAAAAATCAGAGTTAATGTTTTGAGTCTGGTGACCCTACTCCAGATGTCTGGATCCTGTTTTTTGATTTGGCCGGGCATGTGGTTCATCTTTGAATTTTCCTCCTCTCCCTGGAGACCTGAATTTATATCATATTGCATCAGGTATGCAGCACTGACAGGTCAGTCCATTGTCAATGAGTCTGCTCCACATGAAGCCTCCTTCTACACATTTCCCCTCACCCTCTCGACACAGCCATCTACCCTTTCCTCCCTCATACTTACAGCTTCTCGTTAAATGGATCTATTCATTTCCACCTCGCCAAATGGGTAAGTGAGTCTGTGGGCGAGCCAATTATCACTGTAACCCACTCGATCGAATGTCTCAGACTTACTTTGGGTAATCCCTGGTGTAGAACGGAGCCTGCAGAATTCCAGCTGGGAATACAATCTCATTCTTTGTCGGGGAGTAGTAAGCATTAACTGTGGGAGGGGTCATGCTCCACCTGTTGGGGCAAACGCCATAATTAATATCAAATAATTACTCAGTGGTACAGAACTTAAACATTACTGCAAGGAGACAAGAAGCTGAAATTTCTGGCCTTCCACTCATCAGCACTGAGATGCAAGAACAATAACTTTGGAATACAACCAATAATTTATCCATGAATCTCCACGTTAACCCTAGTCCAATCAATTTGCTCCTTTCTCTCACGCTGTACAAATTGTTGGTTCCTTTCTGGTGTCAGTTTTCTTGCATCCCTGTCCTGATGAGTACAAGTTGAAGCCACGCCTCTTTCTAAAATATCACGGGAAACTTGAATTCAACACCAGCACAAGAAATGCAGATTGAGTCCGTACTGTAAAGGAAAGGCCTTTTCTGGGTGTAAGCTTCTGGTTACAGAATATGCCTGAGGAAAGGTGGGAGAGTTGGATGTTAAACTGGTGAAGACTGAAGCTGTTTAATACAGATCGCAGCTGCTGTCGGCATTGATTCTGTGCAGCCACCAGAGGGAGCAGCTAACACAGGGTAAAAGGCTCAGAGACAGTAAGAACTGCAGATGCTGGTGTCAGAGACAACACAGTGTGGAGCTGGAGGAACACAGCAGGCCAGGCAGCATCAGAGGAGCAGGAAAGCTGACGGTTCAGGTCA
>NW_025968854.1:8541-19504 GCF_021869965.1 Rhincodon typus
CTGCTGTGTTCCTCCAGCTCCACACTGTGTTATCACAGAGTAAAAGACAGCAGGTTCTGTTGTCTCAGTCTGAGCAAGGAGCCCCTTGCAGAACCTGTCCTGCCTGTTAAACCCAGGTCCCCATCAACAGCCTGCTCAAGCCCGCTATACAGATTTCTCTAGTTCAGTGTAGATTCAGCCAGTAACATTTACTCCAAGGCAAGGTCGCTGAATTTAAATAGCACCTTTCGCATATGCAGAATGTCCCCAAGTGCTTTACAGACAATTAAGTACTTTTTGAAATAAAGTCCCTTATGATTATAATGTGGCATCCAATTTGTGCACATTAGGATCCTGCTAACAGGGATATTATATTTTTTAGTGGCACTGATTGAGGGATTGAATACTTATCAGGGCACTGCATGTAAACTCCCTTGCCCCCCGACCTTTGATCTTTTACATCTACCCGAGAGATGAAACAGGATCTTGCTTTATTGTCAAATCTAAAACGTAGCACCTCTAACAGTGCAGCACTCCCTCAGCACTAACCACCGATCTCAGACTTGAGCTGAGGACACTGCCCACTGGAAGCAATTTCTTGCTGATTTCCTTCACTCTCCAAACAGCAAGATTTACTGTCGATGGTACAGAACAGATAGCAAGCACTGGGGAGTTCTGTTGTGAGGATCGAACCTTCGGTAACCAGGAGGCTTGAACCTTCATGAGGGAGGTCAAATTTGAATTCTAACCTTCCCTTAGCTGTAAGGGGCTTGTACAGTATCCAGAGATGGCGCGGGCGGTGAGGGAAGACTGTAACAGGGCAGGGCACCTGTACCCACTTGTTGCTTTGCACATGACCAGCTCCCCCCAACCTCAGATGGATGTCAGGGTAACCATCTATACAATCACTAACTGGTGATCCCTGCTGGACACTGCATTAGGCTGCAGGTTAAGCTGGATGGCCCCACCCTTGTACTTCGTACTGAGCCAGCCTTCACAGGCTGATCACCCCCTCAGGCACGGGTGGCTGCATCCAGTAAAACCTAGCCATGCCAACATGGACGAATTGGGTCGAAGGGTCTGTTTCCATACTGTATGACTCTGTGACAACACAGCAGGCCACGAGATTGGGCGGAGACTCTTCGGAGAGCTGTGGATTACTCACTGATCCTTATTGGGAGGTTTCCGGAGTTGATCGGCTGTTACGCGAGCAGAGAAGTTATAGAACTGGAGAACGTTCTGGAAGTAGAGGTCAGGAACCACTTGGTACTGTGTGAAAACAAACAATACTCACTCAGCAAGTACTCGACTCCTCTCGAAACAATTCTTTGTCAGAAGGAACCGACATCCCTTTCCATCCCAGACGGAGAGATTGCTGGATTACCTCCCACTGACTGCTCTTCAATCCACTCACAGCTCGGCTCTGCCATCTCTTCGTCAACAGAATCTATTGGTCCCCATCTAGAGCTCCATCTGGAATCACAGCCTTTTTGTGATGAGTCTCTCACTTTTCCAAAACCCTTTGTGTTCGCTCATTCAACTCCTAATTGATCCAGCTGAAACGCTAATGTTGCACCCCTCCCAAAACTGGGGGCACTTGTGGTGCAGCGGTAGTGTCCCTACCTCTGAGCCAGGAGGCCCGGGACCATCTCCTACCTGGTCTGCTGTGCAATAACATCTCTGAACAGCTTGCTCAGCAAATATCTTCCCCCCCATCCCCACAATACTGTACCTTTTCCCCCCACCCTGCCCAACTCCATCTACCCTTTCCAATCTCTTTTCCTTTTGAATATTCCAATCAGATTTCACCTCACCTTCTGACATTGGGGAAGTGGCGGGGATATACTGGATTTAATTATGCAGACTGACAATTTGAACTTTGACAAGGAGGACATAATTTCAAAGCTTGCGATGACAGGAAGCTCTGAAGTATCACCGACATGTGAGGTACAGCAGTAAATGGGGGTTTGGGATTGGTCAGAGGGGCTCAGTTTCGTGGATGTCTGTTAAACGAAACAGATGTAGAAACACAGAAACTAGAAGCGGGCGTACACCCATTCTGCTGATCAAACCTGCTGTGCCACTCAACATAATCCTGGCTGATTCTGCATCTCGATGCCATATTCCCACATTCTCCCTATACCTCTTTAAAAATCTAAAAATGTATCAGTCTCTTTCTGAAAGATATTCAGTGACTTGGCCACTACAGCCTTCTGTGGTAGAGAATTCCACAGGCTCACCAGGCTTCAGGCAAAGGCACTTCTCTTCATCTCAGTCCTAAATGGTCCATCCCGTATCCTGAGACTGTATCCCTTGATTCCAGACTCCCCCAACCAGGGAAAACATCCTCCCTGTATCCACTCTGTATAACCCTGTCAGAATTGTATACGTTTCAATCTGATCCCCTTTCATCCTCCTAAACTCTAGTGAGTACCGGCCCAGTCGAACCAATCTCTCCTCATGGGACAGTCCTGCCATCACCCCAGTATCAGCTTTGTGAACCTCTGCTGCACTCCTTCTACGGTCAGTATATCCTTTCTTAAGTGGATGCCCCGTGCTGTGCCAGTTAGTGACAAGCCCATCCTAGTTTAACAAGCCGCTGCCTTATTTTTTGACCTTTGTGTATTGGGTAAAAGCAGGCAAGGATCAAAGGTTAGGAAGACGGGCCCTTTCTCCTGCCAGGGAGATCCCAGTTTGAGAGTTCACGGAAGTGGACGGCCATTCACTCTGAAAGCAGGTGGGGGTTGGGCAGGAGGAGAGGGGAGGGCACGATGGGTAAGAGGCATCGAAGGTAATTTTCAGATAGGAAACATTCCAGTAATCTGGAACGTGTGAGTTGCTGACGTCTCACCGAGCAGGACAGCCCCTCTTCGCTGAGGGGTGAGGACAGAGACACGAACGTGAAACAGACCCACAGCACAGGGTAGTGCCCGGGGGAACTGAACTTCTTGACAACATGCCACCTGTACCCACAGGACATGATCAAAACCAGGAAGCTGCTGTGTGTGTCACTGCTGTTTCAGAGGGGAGTTGTTCTGCTTCCTGACCCTGTATTCATATTGAGTGAAGCCCAGGAGAAAGAGGAGGCCACTCTGTCTCACAGACCTTCACTTCAAGTTGGGCTGGTACTGGCACTCGAGTCCATGCCTCTCTAATGAGTATCACAAGTAGAAATCCAAACAGAGGGACAGGCACCAGTCCAAATTCCACCAGGCCTGGTCTGGTAAAGCTGCCTGTTTCACCAAAGTTTGTGTGTGTCAAAATAATGTCAATGCCTGGGTGTTGGGTGTCAGGTGTGCAATAAAACCCTCAATTTCATTACGCAGTTCCAGCAATGCTCACAGCCCGTGCTGCCCTTTAATCATCAGTTGGCCACACATTTTGCAGACTGTTTGACCTTGCAACACAGATATCTGCATGGCACGGGCGATGGTCGCTCAAAATTCACAGAGTGCTGGCCAGACGGGACAGGACAGATGCATGAGGAGTGCTCCCCCCTTGCTGCAGAAGTCAGAACGCAAGGTTACAGTCTCAGAGTAATCCATCAAGACTGCGGTGAGGAGACATGGCTACACTCAGAGGGCTCTGAATCTTTGGAATTCTCTGCTCCGTGGAAACTCGGCTGCTTGGTATATATTCAGGACAGAGATGGACGGGCTTTTGGACATTACCGCTGAGATCAAATGAGATGGATCAATAAATCCAGCCACGACCTAATCGAATGGCAGTGCAGCCTTGGGTTTATATGTAGTAGTTGCTCCATAGCGATAAAGACAGATACGAGAGTATATAAATAATCTGTACATCTGTCTCACTGGATGTGTATCATTGTTATGCTCTGGGAGATTTTGTCCAAATAGTTGAATGGCCCCCAACATTGTTTATGACTATATGGGAGCAATGCGCAATGTTAATACTGCTCAAACTTCCCTCCTTATTTATTTGCTTGCCAGTTAACTCAGTGTCCCCCATTTCTGAAGAAGGGTCTAGGCCCGAAACGTCAGCTTTCCTGCTCCTCTGATGCTGCTTGGCCTGCTGTGTTCATCCAGCTCTACACCTTGTTATCTCAATGCCCCTCGACCTGTTTCTCCTGTCATCCAAAAGCATTGACTTACATCACTGAAGAGTTTATCCAACTCCTTAGAATCCATGATGAACTTTGGATAACCAATCATGTCGTAAATTGAATCAGCCTAATACGAGGCAAAAGCACAATGTTAAACAAGGAGTGGTGTTGAATACAGCATTCTGCAAACAGGTGATAGCAGTTTTACCATATGAACCCTAACCACCATAGCTCCCCTGGGTTGGGGGGGAAGACCCTCTCACTGCAACTGAAGGAGCTCGCTTGCATAGAGTCAGGTTGAGCCTATGAATCAATGGTTGAGGTACAGATGGGGCTCCTCAGCTGTTAACTGTGTAGATGATGGTTAAGAACGTATGCGTGGAGGGTGTCCATTGTATCTGCTCGAGTAATCATCTACTGAGACTTTTCAGGCTTGTGTGCTGCAGTGGTAGTATCTCTACCTCTGGGCTGGAAAGTCTGAGTTCAAGTCCTGGCTGCCCTGGAGGAGTGTTATAACATATTTCAATAGGCTTTTTAAACAAAAATAAACAGGCACTTTCAATAACATTTAACATTCCTCCAAGGTCGAATCTTGTTACAGTGCCCTTTTAAGAGGCTGTCACCAATTAATTTGTTTAATTAGTTTCCTACAAACAAACATGAAGAGGCTTTTCCTGTTTGCCTGTGCCCCCCGGTGGCCCCAGATAGATGGTGCCCACTGGCACGCCATTGAGACTGGTGAGCACCACAGGAACTGGAGTGCATCACCATCACCCTCAAAAATGATATATCAATGCAAATTTCTTAACGTTCCTTTGGAACCTGTTTTCTTTTGTTACAGATGGTTGGCAACAGTAATCTGCTCTTTCGGCTCCATCCTGACCTGTGATCTCTTGCGCTATTCCACATGGTTATGCTGTGGCTCTCCGAATTAGCATTACCTTTTCCTTTGCAGATTGTTTGGTCTGGTCATCCATCCACTTGGTTTGCTTCAGACTCTCCTCGAATGCAGCCTTAATTTCCGAAATCATCTCTTCTGCCTGAGGAACAACACCAGGATTCAATCCATTGCTCCATCCCCAGATAATGACAATGCTACAAAGTACAGGATTAATATGCCTGCCATGTTGCCTTGTATCTTGGGTTTGAAGGACTTGCTGACACTGAGTGCTGAGGAGGAAGTGGTCTACATTCAAGTAAAATACTTTCTAAACATTTACTTTTGTTCTTAAACTCTCCTCTCCCCTTTCTGACTACAGCTGAATGGGTTATGGAATCATCACAGAATCCCTGCAGTGCAGGTAGAGACCATTCTGTCCAGAGTCTGCACCGACCCTCCAAAGTGCATCCCACCCAAACCACTCCCACACCCTATCCTGGTGACCTCACATTTATCGTGGCTGAGGCTCCCATCCTACACATCCCTGTGCACTATGGGGTAATTTAGCACGGCCAATCCACTTAATCTGCACCTCTTTGGGCTGTGGGAGGAATCCCATGCAGACACAGGGAGAACATGCAAACTCCTCACAGGCATTTGCCAGAGGGTGGAATCAAACCTGGGTCCTGGGCACTGTGAGGCATTGGTGCTAGCCACTATGCCACCCCTTCTGGTAGCCTGATCAAATGTGACGCATTCTGTAAAGAGCAACTCCCCAAAAGCCTCTCCACCATCTATAAGTCAGGAGTGTGATGGAATATTCTCTGGATGAGTGCAGCCCCAACAACACACAAGAAGCTTGACACCATCCAGGACAAAGCAGCCGCTTGATTGGCACCACATCCACAAACATCCACTCCCTTCCCGGTCAGTGCACAGTGCCTGCTTTTGAATGCTAATCACTGCGATAACTTACCGCAACTTCTTCAATGTCTCTCCCAGAGTTTTACAAAGCAATTTTGTTACTTCACATAAGTAGAATGTAGTATATACGAATCAAGGCTTGCTCTGATATTCAATAAACTGAGGCTGATTTTTGGCCATAACTCCACTTTTCACATGCACCCTATACCCCTGATACGTTAGAGACCAAAACACTGTCTGTCTCAGCTTTGAATGTATTTATTTAACAATAAAGTGTCTGGAGTAGAGAATTCCAAAGGCTTTGGATGAACACGTTTTTTCTCATCTCAGATCCAAATGACCAACCCCTTCTCCTGAGGCCCTGTGTTTGATTCCTCTGCCAAGGGGAAAACAACCTGTCAGTGCCTCCCCTGTGTCCCTGTGACAGACACTGTTTTTTGAATCTATTACAATTAGTGTGTAAAATGCCTGAGAATGGCGAGAAGGGTTTACTCACATAAAGGAATAACGGAGGATTAAGGCAAACACTACCTGTACTCTGGACTATCTATTTAAAGGGTGAAGTGATAAACAAAGTAAATGTTGAAATACAACTTAAGGAGTGGGGTTTTGTTGCCACATAGACTGTAATTCCTCTCCAAAATCTTGGTAAAATGAAATAGCTCCAATGCATTTGATGGTGTCAGTTGTAATACTGCCAACAAGAGGAACTTGCCTCAGACTGCACTGAATAAAGCTCTCTTCAGCGAGTCTTTGATGATTGAAGAACATAGGGCAGTGAGATCTACAGTACACACTCCTTTAGCATAGAGCTCAGGGGAGGGGTCAGTTCTGCTCAAGGGAAAGCTCTGCTTTGTATGAGCCTAGTGATCAGACCAGCTACAGGTGAGTGGCCTTTCTCCCAGGCCCCATTCTAAAAACTAACCTTCCACAGAACACCCTGATAGCTCAGTCAGACAGAAATCTCAAACAGAGAAGTGCTGGAGAAACTCAGCAGGTCTGACAGGAGAGAGAAACAGAGTTAATGTTTCGAGTCTGGTATGAGTCTAGTATGACTGCTTCAAAAGAGTCATGTGACTCGAAATGTTAACTCTTCCTCTCTCCACAGATTTGGCCAGACTTGCTGAGTTTCTCCAATGTTCTCTGTGCTTTTAAGGTGTTTAAATGCTGCATGGGATTTGAGGAAATGATTAATGGCTCTGCTGTGACTTTGTAAAGGTTTCTATTGCTATCCAGTGAAAGTGGATGATACAACGAAGCAGAGGGTGGAGCTGGAGGTATTTGAGGGAATGGCTTGCATGTACACTCAGATGGAGGGAGAAGCACAATGAACCAACGGTAATTTACGCTGTCAAAGTTGGCAAAAGCTCTGTAAACAGTCTCCTTGTTATCATTGTGACCACGGCTTTAAATGAAAAATAAGCTCTAAATTAAATCTAGACTCAGAATAGTCCTCAGGTTCTTGGTGATGAGAATGAGCTGCTCTCAACTTACGATTTGCTTGCTGTCCTCTGCAAACGTCGCTTTGACAAACAGAGCTCCGAGCGAAAACCCGAGGGTACCATCCGTGTCACTGACGCACGTCTTCCATCGAGTGTCACATGTCTAGAGGAGGGGAGACACAATCAGAGGACAAGGTTACAGCAGGTCAAGAAGATGAACACAGAGACAGGCAGAGAGAGAGAGAGACAGAAAGGGAGACAGAGAGAGAAAGAGAGAATGAGAGACAGAGAGAGAGAGAATGAGACAGAGAGAGAGAGGGAGAGAGAGAGAAAATGAGACACAGAGAGAGAGAATGAGAGAGAGAGAATGAGAGAGAGAGAGAGAGAGAGAATGAGAGAGCGACACAGACAGAGAGGCAGAGTGTGTCTGTCAGAATCTAATTGCTGGCTCCTGCCCTGGGACTGACACAGGTTGAACCATTTCCCCCAGGCTATGGTCCCAGTCAGACACTGCTTCTCCCCCAGACTGTACTGGAGTTCCCAGTGCTTCTGTTCTCTGATACCAGAGTCAATCCAGTTTCACCCTTTCAAAACCAAAACAAAGAAGACTGTTGGAATTCTACCACCTGTAATTGACTGAGCAAGAAATTATGCTCATAATTAAACTATATCCAGAGAATGGGTGGTTTGATCAAACTGATAATATGCAAAAACACCTTGTTGTTAGGATGAAGCCAATGGGAGGATGAAGCAGGCAGATTGTGTAACAAGCCCCCTACGGTTTTCTGCCAGCACCAAGTGCTGTCATCCCCAAAACTACATGCAGTGACCATCCCCCCCCCAACCAAACCAATTCCCTGATTGGCTTCGGGCCTTTCTTAAATTAGATCCCAATTTCCCACCCAGTCCATTACAAGCAGCACCTTGGGTCACAATCTATGTGCATTGGGGTCTGGCTCCAGGCTATTTAAACTCAAAAGGGGCTGATACCACGTAAGGATTGAAATTGTGACACCAAAGTAGATCACAACCAGCTTTAGTAATCCAGCATACCCAGGCGGAAACTTTTCTTCCAGCGTTATTGTTCTAGCAGTGATCTATTCTCTAGATACCCCGTCCTATTACACACAGCCAACCTCAGAATCCTAGAGTAACTTGCATTGTAGTTGTAAATCAGGACATATTGCAGTCAATGTTGTAGTCCCATTGGCTAAAGGAAAATATTGTTTCAAAGTGAGAGGGATAACATTGATTTGAATGCTGCAAAAACAAAAATCAGATATTTTGGAATTGCTGCTGAGGTTGAGTTCTTCATTCGAATATATTTTGCCAATCTCAGTGGGGCGGCGCTGGGGAAGCACTTTAGACTGCAAACACAATCAATCCGGGCTCCCTCTCCTTTTCAACCCCTCTCCACGCTCCCCACACCCCGCCATACATCGCCCCCCCACCAACACCACCCCCCAAATATGAGGAGGACAGGACCGGTACAAAATAGTTTAAGACTGAAAGGCTCAGTCATACTGAAATAAAAGCAGAAAGTGCTGCAGGAACTGAGCCAGTCTAGAAGAAAAATCATATTAGACTTGAAATGTTAAATCTGCTTCTCTCTCTCGACAGATACTACCAGACTTGCTGAGTTTCTCCAGCACCTGCAGGATTTTGCTTTTATTTGAGACATCAGTGTTGCTGAAAGTTACAGCTGTGAATGGGTGCCTCAATGTGCAAACTCTTTCTGAAATCAGTACCAACAGGACAGGAAAGTTGCTGAGGTCGTGCCAGACCATTAAGGCTGCTCTCTCATTACAGAGAGATGACTGGTGGTGGTTTAACCTGAGGGCCACCACACCTCAGGAGAGGAGACAGTTTGAGAAGGAGAGCCCTTCACTGTAACGTCAGTCGATGCAGGGGATTGAACCCACGCTGCTGGTATCACACCGCTTTGCAAACCAACTGACCAGCCAACTGAGCTAAACTGATGCCACAACAGGAAAGGGCAGAAAGTGAAGAATAAGTAATTGGCAATGGAGGCTTGTTTTCTTCATCCTATCGTGGAATGTGGGCCTCACTGGAGAGGCTGGTATTTGTTGTTCATCCCTTGGGCTATGTGTGTGGTTGCTCGGCCATTTCAGAGGGAAATTAAAAGTCAACCATATTACTGAGAGCCTGGAGTCACATGTAGGCCTGACTGGGTGAGGACAGCAGGTTTCCTTCCCCAAGGAGGAATTTGTGAAACAGATGATTTTGTTTTACAGCAATCAATGGTCATCATTAATGAGAAACTTTTGAGATTTTATCAATTTTAAGTTCTAATAGCCGTGGTGGGATTTCAACCCATGCCCCGAGAAGGTTAGTCTGGGCCTGTGGATCACTAGTTCAGTGACATTAGCATAATATCACTATCTCCCCTTTTTTTTTGAAGCTTCTAGATTTTCTTGAGTGCAATAAAAATGTGAAGAATTGTGCGCACACAAAATTTTCAGGTAAAAAGCTTCTTGTACTATCAGCTAGAATGGCTAGACGTGAAGGAAGACACAAAGTTTGAAACCATGGACTCAAACAAGAAAAGAAATGAAAGTCCATGTGCTGGCTGACCAGGTTCAGAGTCTGATCTCATAGAATCCCCACAGTATGGGAGCAAGCCATTCAGTCCACACTAACCTCCAAAGCGCATTCCACCCAGACCTAACCCCCATCCCCTTCACTTCCCAAGGCTAATTCACCTAGACTGCACACCCCTGGACACTATGGGCAATTTAACATGGCCAATCCACTTAACCTGCACATCTTTGGACTGTGGGAGGAAATCCACACAGACAGAGGGAGAATGTGCAAATTCCACACAGACCATGGTCACCCAAGGCTGGAATTGAACCCTAGATCCTGGCACTGAGAGGCAGCAGTGCTAACCACTGAGGCACTGTGCTGCCCTGCTCTCATCCAGTCTAAATGTTAGTTTCCCCCTTGAATTTATATTCTTCTGCAATATCCTCGTGAATGAGCAAGATGAAATGCTTTGAAGAAACATAGTTTCGGCAACACTCAGAAAGAAAAGAAAGCTACCGTCCTCTTTTGATCCTAACTTAATTTAAAATTTTCAGAGAAAGCAGAATTAACGTTTCGGGCCCAGTGACCCTACTTCAGAACTTTTCCAGCAATTTCTGTTTCTGTTTCCGATTTCCAGCATCCACAGTTTTTTGTTTTTTTCAGAGCCTAATCTACTGCTCTGGTCCTCACTGCAGCAGTCATTATTCTTTGCCACACAAGTGCGTACACTCCCCAGGAGAGGTTTCAGTTTGACTCTGTGACAGATGATGAATTGCTGGCAGCAAAAAAGGTCTAAATAAAACCAACATCAAGTGACAGAGCGCTCACCTTCCGTACGTTCATATTGGTTCAAATTGTTTGCAGCAAGTAAATTTTTAAAAAAAATCATGACCTTAAATTCCCCTCTGCAGGCTTAGCAAATCAGGGGACTCAGTATCGGTGAAACCAGCCAGAATTTTTGAAAAACCTTTAATACTATATTTTTTTCTTGTCCATTATGCCAGTCCTCTCAGGGCAGGGAACAGCTGCTAAAGAGGTGGAGATGAGAGTGTGTGTGTGTGTGTGTGTTAGCATGTATGTGTGTATGGGGGTCTGTGTGTGTGTGTTAGCGTGTGTGTGTGTTAG
>NW_025968855.1:0-19501 GCF_021869965.1 Rhincodon typus
TAGAACAGGAACAGGAGTAGGCCATTCAGCCCTTAGAGAATGTTCTGCCACTGACTAAGATCCTGTCTGATCAAACAAATCGGTCCCATGTTCCTGCATTCTCCCCACAATTGCCGTTGATCTCTAAGGCTCCAAGAACTATATTTCATTTCTTCTTCAAAGCATTCAAAGTTTTGGCCCCAGCCACTGCGTATAGTACAGAATTGCACAAAGCACCCCACGCTTTCAGTAAAGACATTTCGACCCATCTCAGTGCTAAATTGCCTTCATCATGCCAGAGAAAGTGAAGGGGAGAGAGACAGAGCGAGAGACAGAACATGAATTTGTCCAGAAAGGGGAAGACAGAGATGGAGGTGCCGGGGGGGTGGGAGATGGGAAGCAGGGAGAGAGAAAATGAGGGAGAGATTGCTGTTGTCGCAGCAGTGCAGTTTGACAGTCTTCAAAACAGTCAACGTAATTGATAATATATGTGAGAAAATCTGCAGAAGTGGAAAGCTGTGGAAGAAATGTTTAAGTGTCAGGGTGTAGAAAATAAGTGTAGGAAAAAGGTAACCAAGCAGTATCATCAAACGAATGCAGGTTATTGCCAAAACGAAATAAAGTCGAACTGTGTTTACTAAACATCAAAATTAAAAGTGGAATAAGGGCTACCGTTGACTTTGGGGTGTGCTGGCTCATTATTGAGTATGTGCAATGTTGCCGTTGAGAGTTACAGTTCGACTCAACCAGTCCAATCGTTGCAATAAAAATGAAATCAGCTGTTGCCCTATGAGGAGATGCAAGCTGGGCGTGTTTCCTTGGTGATTAGAAGAGTCAGTGGTGACTTATTGAAAACACATAAGATCCTGAAGACACTGGACCGGGTCGATTGGAAAAGGATATCCCCTCTTGTGAGGATATCCAGTCCGAAGGACAGAGTTTAAAAAGAGGGGTCGGGCACTCAAGACAGAGAGCCAGAAACGTTCTTTCCTCTCCAGTGCCGGACTCATTGCAACTGCTTCCTCAAAGAGCAGAGGAGACAGTGTCTTTCACGATTTCTATGACAGTGAAACGGAGATTCTCATCGACAAAGACCATGAAATATTGTCAAGGGTATGCGGGAGTGTTTTATTCAGTTGAAAATTCAATCAGACACCATCTCATTGATCTCTCAAGCGTGGTCAATGTGCACAGTGGCCTCCTTTTGATCCTTCTTTGTGTGTTTGGGAAACTATTTCGAAGAATTATTGTGTAGAGTGGCTTTATTTAAAGTGCAATTTGGATGATATTCGTTTTTACAAGACTGTTGGCAGCTTCATGTGAACATGATCACTGATTCACCATAACTGAAGCCAAATTGCAAATGTAAAATGTGTAGCCAATCAATTTCGCA
The DNA here is from genome assembly GCF_021869965.1 of Rhincodon typus. Classification (NCBI taxonomy): domain Eukaryota; kingdom Metazoa; phylum Chordata; class Chondrichthyes; order Orectolobiformes; family Rhincodontidae; genus Rhincodon; species Rhincodon typus. Next base: position 1,373 of record NW_025968855.1, read on the forward strand.
GCAGCTTCAATGGCTTTGAATTCCCTTAAGTCGTCGGCAGATTTCTTTCAGAGACAGTAGCAAATCATTTCAAGGTGCGGTGCTGGTGGAGGTCTGTCAAAGCAGTGGGTAAGTTCAACGATCTTGGAAACAGTCAGGAAATAAATCTTCTCTCTCCAATCCACAACACTTCCACCAATGCCCGCCCCTCTCCTTGTGGTACTCTTTCATTTTATGGACCGTGAGCTTCTGGACATGGATATGGCACATGGGTCTTTATGGCTGTGCAGCTACAACCAAGCTCAAGCCAGACATTGACGAAACTGACACTTTGTAATGCTGAGATAACAATGTGTAGAGCTGGATGAACACAGCAGGCCAAGCAGCATCAGAGGAGCAGGAAGGCTCACGTTTCGGGCCTAGACCATTCTTCAGAAAAATTTTGTAATGCTGTTTGCAACGAAAGACAGGAATACTTCCGGTTCATTCACGGTGGTTCAGCTTAAATGTGGTTGCCAACAAGTTATGACAGTAAATTTTCAGAGACAGCATAAACATTAATTCAGAGATGAGAGAGAGAACGACCGAGACAGAGAGAAAGAGATCGTTATTTATTAATAATCACTTGCTGGCCCACGGAGATCATGTTTGACCAGCAGATAGGCCGAATGGTCAGCTTGAATCCTGTGAAGGTCTGTGAATTTCGGAGTCGGCGCTGTCATCTTTTTGATATAAGTAAAGGCCTGAGCTGTAAAGTTATCTGACTCCAAAATTCCTTCATTCAGTGGTTAACGTCAATCTCCGACGATCCGAATCATGTCTATGGAGAATTCCCTCTTCTCTCAATAAGGGACTGTTATCTCATAGTATCTCCGGGACTGTCACCTCCGACACTAACACGGATTAGCAGCTCCACAGAGATAGCGATAGGAGAGATCAGAATCTGAGAACAGGACATTAGAATGTCTTCGCAATGGATCAGAATCTGAAAACAAGACACTGGAATGTTGCAACAATGGATCGCGGTTTATCCTGGTCTCTTTGTATTGTTTCTAACCTGTACTTTTCAGATTATTGGATGCAACATCTGATTTATCTTATCCAATACTTTTCCTATCCCATCACAGCTTTTGTTGGAGTCCCCGGTAAGTCTGCACATCTAGCTGTTGATTGCAAGTCCTTTCGTTAACAGTAGTATTGACATCGTCACTCATTCTGTGACTATCTTACTGAACCTTACTGAGGTGTGAATTCCTCCATTTCATCCCCGAACTGTGAATTATAGCCATTATCCAATCAACAGAGAACTTTAGCTCCTCCTCAGTTGGTTAGGTTGCATATAGTTACAGCAACAAATTATGCAAGAATTAAAATATTATCCAGTTCTCCTTTCAACTGTGGGTATTTCTTCTTAAGCATTTTCCCAATTTGTATGATGAAATTTATCTTTCAACATTAGTTAACATCAACGCCCATCCATCATCACACACATCCGCCATCACTTTAACTGTTTGAAGATGTTTCTACAGATTATAACAGATATTGTGTCGGTGTCTTGATCACTGAAACTACAGTTTAATCAGCAATAATATATTAATAATTAGAGGTACTTTCTTACACTCTCCTTTATTTGAGCAGTGTCCAACATCTAATTCTCCGCTGCTACAAGGAAAACAAGTGAAATCTCTCCTCATATCAAAATTTCTGCAGTCAGGCAGTTTCCCGATAAATTTCTTCTTCACTCTTTCCACTCCAATTACATCATCCTGTAATGTGGAAGCCAGATAATTTTCGAGCTGTGCTCGAACCAACGATTGAGATAGTTGCATGTGCACTTTTTAATTAGAAGCAGGAAATTAAACATTCTGGTGTTGAGAAGAATTTTTCTAGGGATGTCTAAGAAACTGAAACTCAAAAAACTAATGACAGCTGTGAATTATTTAACGCCCTTTGAACGTCAGATGACTTCGTGAAAAGACGTCCTGGAGTTTTTGAAACATGATAACAGGCAGCATTTCCTAGATTTAATTGCTAAGTAAACAATCTGGAGCGATCTCCAACCATCTATTCTGCCATAAAGAAGTGATCAGTGTCTACTCTACAGGGATCCAGTGGATGATGGCTTTATACGTTAATCTATTTTATGTGTATCTGATGGCATGAGAAGTGAGAGTTCAATGCATTTTTGCATTTCATATTTTGAATTCATTCAGACTGTTTCTTTTCGAATTCAAACACAAGCATTTCCGGAAATGAGAGTGTAGTGATGTTGCGAATGGTGGTTTTGTACAATGATATCGTCCATGTGCATTTGTTTGTTTGAGGAATGAGTGTTGCCGAGATTTTGCACTTCATGTTTTAAAACAGTTCTCGCCATTTATTTTGTATTCCAAATGCAAATATTTCCGTAAATGAGCGCATTTGGAAATCTCATCAGGTTATCATCAAAATGACGCTATTCCCTTTATGCTAATGAACGACGTGATTTTTTATCCTGCCTTCATTGCAGCTAACGTCATGACAATTTTCATACTACTTCGCAGAAACTGTGGGCTGTCTGGATGTATCACTCGTTACCTGCTGGCAATGGCCATTGCGGATTTATCACTCATTATTCCTGATCTGATATTGAGACATATGCCGATCATTTATTCATTTGATTCCATGTTATCCGTCCCTGTGTGCAACATTCACGCTGTCTTGCTTAATGCAGCCACTGACTGTTCTGTCCGGTTTACTGTCACTTTCACATTTGATCGATTTGTCGCCATTTGTTGCCTGAAACTGAAAAGCAGATATTGTAATGAGAAAACGGCGACTGTGGTTCTGGGAACAGTGACTGTCATCAGTTGTTTAAAGAATATATTCTGGTGTTTCGTGTTTGAGATTTGGTATCGAAGGTCTAACTTCCCCTGGTTTTGTTTGGTAACATCAGATGGTATGTGGTCTACAGACTTTGCTGTAACTGAGTTCGTGTATAACATTCTAAATTCATGTGTTCCATTTGTCCTGATATTGTTCCTTAATATTTTGACGGTCAGACACATTTCAGTGAGCAGCAGAGCCCGCAGGAGACTCCGGGCTCACAGCAACGCAGGGGCTCCCAGAGATCCAGAGATGGAGAGTCGAAGAAAGTCTGTGATCTTGCTGTTTCTTAATTTCATCTACTTGTGGTCATTGTTTCTGTCTTATTCTGTATGGTGCCGTCTGTCTGCTTTTGAAATTCCACCTCTGCTTCTGCCCTTCTTTCTGCAGGAATTGCGCTTCGTGATGCGGCTCCTCTGTTACTGCACAAATACTCCAATTTATGCCGCGACTCAGACTAAATTCAGACAGCAGTTAAAGAATCTACTGGCATATCCATTTACGCAGATTTACCTATTCATTAAATACATTTGTTATTCTCTCTTTTCAGGATTATCTTATTGTTTAAATGGGTTGTTGCTGTGCTAGCAGTTTGCAGATGCAACCTGTTTCTAAGAAAACAGTACAGGCTAACCGTCTCGTTCGTAAAAAAAAAATGTTCAATCATTCACAATCAAAATAAAAGCAAAGTATTCCATAAGTGGGAGATCTGGAATGGAAGCAGAACGTCATCGACAAACTCAACAAGTCTGGTAGCATCAGTGATGAAGGAAGCAGTTTACAATTTGAGTTTCAATAATACATCACATTGGAACAGTGGACTAAGTTGGATGATTAGTCGTGATCATTTTGAGTGGCAAAGCATGATCGATATTCTGAATGGCCTACTCATACTCCTATTTGGTTCCTTTCTGCAAACCAAAATAGAGACGAAAAGATGGTCTTTGATGTTCAATGTTAATCGCACATGATTGTTCGCTCTGCAGAGAGACAAACAAGCCATTTGGAGGAGAGGGTATGCAATTAAATTGGAGGTTAGGGTTTATTGAATAAAATATAACATGAAAACTTTTTTTTTTTATTTTGACCACACACGCACCTTGTTCGATTCTGACTGAAATTTGTTCTCAAGCAATCGTCAGTCTCCGCACTGCAGCCTTAAATCTCATTCAGCTTTCGCATCTCCATGCTCATCATCACTCACCTCTCCCGTTTCACCATCTCTCACACACACTGGGCCGGTCTCCATGTTCATCTTCACCGTCCCCTGCAGCTCCACGATCGCACACACACCATCGGACAATCACCATGTTTTTAATCACATTTCCCACTCACTACACCATGGGCCAATCTCGATATCTGTGATCACTCTCCATTCCTGCTCCACTATCTCTCACACACCATGGGCCAAACTCCATGTCCTTCATCACTCCACCCTCCCACTTCACCATCTGTAGGATTCGATGGGCCAGTCACCATGTCGATCAGTACTCTGCTTACCATCAACCCTTTCAATACCATCCTATTGTTTGGTCCCTCTGTCCCTCATCACTCTCCGTCACATCCTACCATGACTCTCAACCCATTAGCCAGATCAAGATCCAAACTTGCCCGTCAATTCTGTGCTGCCTCACAAATATTTCTGTCCCGTTAGGTATTTTCCATGCCCATCTTTAACGCAGCCTCTTCACACACGGAGACTCCAATCACTTTCTTATGTTTTTCCATGTGATGTTGACATCGCTGACTGAGCCAGTATTTATTGTCTATCTATGGTGCCCCTGAGAGTGCGTTGGTCAGCTGCCAACTGGAAATCCTACTATCCACATGGTGTATGTTGACTGAAAATGCTCTCAGGGAAGGAGTTTCAGCGTTATTATCAAGCAACAGTGGAGTAAATGCATTGTCCTTGGAAGTCAAGATGGTGATTGGTTTGGAGGGAAATTTGCACTCGGTGGATGTTTCTATAGATCTGATGACCTATCCTTCGAGATGAAATTGGGTTTTGGGTTTGGATGGTGCAGTCTAAACATCTTTGGTGAACTTCCCTGAAGAATGCTGACAAGGGAGGCAAGTGGAATACGTGTGTGGTTGTGGCATCAGAGCGGAGATGACTGAATTCGCAACTTGTGGTGCTTTCGATGCTGAGGTTGATTGAATGGAAAGTGAGGATGACGCGGACCATTTCGTTGTTGTGACAGGGCAGGAAAGGGTTCAGTTAGACACAACTAACCCCACTCATCTATGAGGAGCAAGATGGACGTTTCCGATGTGCCCCTGTGGAAGGCCGCATCATTAGAGAAAACGTGATGGAGGCAAAGAAACCTGGAGAATGGTTGGAGCCATTAGAAGAAGCAGGTTGTGAAGATGTATAGTCTGGGGAACTGTGCGAGTCAGTAGATTTATCTTGGAAATTGGTCGCCATCCTATCCCCAAAATTAGAAACAGAGATATCCAGGACTGTAAGGGTGGAGTCAGAGATGGACCAGATGAATTGAGAACAGGGTAGAGGCTGGAAACAAAACTGATAAATTTTCCAATTCCACACAACAGAGGTAAACAGCATGATTTACGTGATCAAAAAAGTGGAGAAACATTTGTTGGGTGGGCCAGAGTGAGATGGGAACAAGGAATGTCCAACAAAGAGGTAGGCGTAACTGGGGCTTTTGTGCGTACGCACTGCCAAAACTTTTAAATGAAGCACAGTCAGAGGAGTTAAAGGAGAAGTTATTCAGAGTAAGTTCGATATCTTCCATGTGGAGGAGGGTGATGTTAGAGATGGACGGTTCAGGGTTTGTCACCAGGATGGAGAGGTGAGTCATGAGATCATCCTGATGGGACATAATCATATAAAAGGTTTAAGGAAGAGGAGGCAGCTGGAATCGGAGAGCTGGAAAGTCTGAAATGCACTTAACACTTCACAGTCCCGCCATCACTCCACCAATACAATTATAGTATTGGTCCGTCTCCATGTCGATCAAACTGTCTTCCTCGCCACTCAAAATTATCATCCCATTAGTCAGTCTCAATGTACATAAACACTCTCTCCTCCCCACTCCGTTTCTCCCATTCCATTGGTCAGTCTCCACGTTCACTATCTCTCTGTCTCCCACCCTGAACCACGGAATGCCATTGGCCAGTCATCACCTTCATCCTCAATTTACTGTCCCCAACAAATGAACATTACTGTGATCTCATTCTCCACTCTCCATGTCCAACATCACACTTCCTTCGTACCCTCCAACACTACCAAACTAATGGTCAGTTCCAGGCCCATCAAGGCAGCCATTCCCATCCAACTATTACCCTGATGCAATTGGCCGTTCTTGAGACAGACCACCAATCTGTCCGCCACGCCGCACCATTGCTGTCATCTGACTGGGCATGCTCCAAGTCCATCAACATTTCTCAATAGCTCCCATCTATGCTCTCAACCCATTAACCAGTGTCCTCTGACAGCCAACCCCAACATTGGCTAATGGGATGGGCGCAATCTCCTTGTCCATCGTAACTCTTCTCAGTAAAACACAACTAGTCCCTTCCCATTGGCCAATCACCATGTCCACCAGAACTCTGTTCACCATCCACGCTATCAAATCCATTCCATTGACCAATGCTGTGTACTTCATCTCGCTACCCTCCAAACCTCAGTAACACACTCAACCCATCGGAGAATGTCAGAGGCATTCATCGCTCTCCGCCCCCATTCCATCATCTGACATTCCACTGGCCAGTCCCCATACGTATCATCATTCTTGCCCACAGCCCGCTATGACTCCATTCTATGTACAAATCTCCATTTCCAGCATCAATTTGTTTCCCAACCCTTGCATCATTCGCCAGTCTCCATGTCCAAAATCACTCTCACCCGACCCAAAAAAGCTTTATTTCTATTCCATTGGCCAACCCACATGTTTCTCGTGCCATCTAACTGTTTCCATGTCCATTAAGTGTCTAATGATGGCCATCAAAACATTGTTGATTGTCAGATAACACATTTCATTCAATGAATAAATTGGATTAACATTCGACATCCCAAACCATCATTACACACATCTCAGCGGCCAGAATTTCTGTCAATATCATTGTCTCTGCTCTCCACACAGTCATTAACATCTCATTGGCTGTCTCTATGTCCATCATAACCTCTCACGACTCTCCACCTAAATTCAGCAGGACCCATGTCTTCCATCACTCAGACCTAACTCTACATAATCACACCCATCCCATTGATCAGTCTCCAAGTGTCGCATCAATCTGTCCCACCACCACACTAGCTCTCTCATTCCTTTCGTAAGCCCAGTTATCAGGTTGGCTCAGTAGTTAACACTGCTGCCTCACAGCACGAGGGACCTGGCTTCGATTCCAGCCTTGGGCCACTGTTTGTGTGTGGAGTTTGCATGTTCTCCTCATGTCTGCATCAGTTTCTGCTTGGTGTTCTGGTTTCCTCACACAGTCCGGAGATGGATGGCCACGCTGTATTGCCCATCATGTTCAGGGATGTTAAGGTTAGGTTCATTAGGTGGGCAATCAAAGGAGATGGCAGTGGAATGGGTCTGGGTGGTATGCTCTTTGGAGGGTTGGTGTGGATTGTTGGGCCCAATTGCTTGTTTCTACATTGTGGGGAAACCATTGTACATATAATTCACAATGTCCATCACACTCTGTCCCTCCATCAATACTACATCCCAATAGTTAGTGTCAAAGTCTGTCATCACGCTGCCTCTGAACTTGTCCCATCCCCATGCCTCCCCCGTTATCACACTCCATTGGATTTTCACTTGTCCATCATCACTCTCCCCACCTGAACATCATTACTTCCAATCCATTTTGAAATAACTTCACAGACAGCGATATCCTGTCACAAATTCACCCTTTATTTGCACGTAAAGAGGCCTCCATGCTGATCCAGCTCCCTCACAGCCAGCTCTTAGAGTGAGCAGGATGTCCAAAACTTTAATGGTCCACATCACACCAGACACCCTCAAAATATTTTTAAAAGGCAGCCTCAGCCTCAACTTTATTTTATTTTAAAGGCATATGTAAGGTACGTTCTAGATCCAACTCAACTGATCAAACTACACAGCAGTATTCAAAACACAATTTATTCAAACACTTCAGTTAAAGGTCAACAAAAGAAAACATTCCTTAGAAAACCTTAAATCTATTGGAAAACATAACAGAATAATAGTTGCTGTAACTATTCCGAATTAACTGTTCCATTGCAGTAAAATCCCAAAAACACACCCTTTGGCAAAATTCAGGAAATAGATTTGTCTCACCAGCAATACCAAAAGCAAAGCATCAAAAGGAATCTCATACAGTTTAACAGCCAGGAGAGATTTAACGCAGCTTCCAAAACCCGACGCCACTGCCAGTTCATAGGTGGATGAAGTTTGACATTTAACAGAAAAAGCTGCATCTACTGTGGTTTCTGAACGAGCAACACCTCCTTAAAACCCTGGAGAAATTATTGCCACACCCCTTTCTATTGTTGGCCTTCTTACGTTTCAGTCCTGATGAGGGGTGAACAAGAAAACGAGCCCTGACGTCTCCTTTTGTAAACACAAATGCCCAAACATAATGAAATGTTTCACCTCGAGGGAGGATTAGGTCAGGGGTGGAATCATATCAAGGGAGTAACTAATGCAGAGTTAATTTGTGTCAGGTGCATCATTGTGACAGGGTACTTGTTGTGTGAAGGATTAATCACGCCTGAGGAAGCATCATGTTTGGGGTAGTTGTGTCCGAACGTATCTGTATCAGGGTGCTTGCCATTTCTTGGGTAGGCATGCAAGTGTATCGTCATGTGAGTGTGTCGTCGTTTCAGGGGTACTCACGACGGGAGTTCAGACATGTCATGGGCAGTTTTGTTCAGGGGCATTCGTGTCAGTGGTTAGTGGTGTCAGGGGTGTGCAATATTTCGGGTAGTTGTGGTAAAGGGTACTCTTGTCAGTCAATGAATTGTGTCTGGAGTTTATTCATGTCAGGGGATGGACATGTTGGGGGACAGCTGCGTCAGCATATGGTCACGCTGTGGACTCTGTGTTTGGTGACAGTCGTGTCAATGAGTAGCCATATCAGGGGCAAACATGTTGAGGTGCAGACGTGTTAGGTGCAGTCCTGTCATTGTCATTGGTGTCAGGGTTAGCAGTGTCAGGGTTAGCATTGTCGGGTGGCAGCCATGCCGGGGGCAACCATGTGCAGTGGTAGTCCTGTCACGGCGTTGTCAGGTTATGAGGTAACTATATCGGGGGAAGCCATGTCAAGAGGCAGTTGTTTTGGGCAATGGCCATGTCATAATGGTCTTGTTGGGGGTGGTAGTTACCTGTCAGAGGGTACCTGTGTTGGGTAGTCGCTGTGTCAGTTTTTAGCCATGTCTGGGGCAGTCGGGGATAGTCCTGTCAGGGGTAACCATTTCTGAGTGAGTAGCCATTTCAGGGTTCACCGTGTTGGGGAACAGTGATGTTTGGGGATAGCCATGTCAGTGTTTAGCCGTGTTGGGGGCCTGTCATGTCCAGGTCAATTGTTTCGGTGGACTGCCTTGCCAGGGGAAGACAGTGCAGCTGCTATGTCGGTGGGGCACTATACCCACTTTGGCAGAGAGGGGCAGGTGGTTGGATCGGTGAGGGAGTGCAAGTCATTCTTTTCTGAGATGGGTGGTAGTTGTGTAAAGTCAGGGAGTTCTCCATATCCTGCTTCTTCATTGTGAATTAACATTTCTGCAGTGGGAATATGTGAATGAAAACACCTTCTGACACATTTGCTCCTCTCTTATGCTGACAGATTTCCAGATCCTAACTGAAGCTTCCCACTGTTCCTGTATCCATCTAGCATTTTGCCACAAACTCCAAATGCTGGAGATCACAGTGGCACACAGAATCCATGGAGAGAGAGCAAGTTAACGTTTTAAGTCTAGATGACTCTTCAACAGAGATGCCGTGAAGTATGGAGGGGAGAGCATTTATGCTGTAGTTTGAGGGAGAGTGATGGGGGTAATGGGTGTTGGGTACTGGTGAACAATGTACACCCACACCCCCTCTGCACAATCTATAGCATCACTCTTGGTCACTTCACATTTCATTTCAGCTCTGATGAAGAGCCATCTAGACTTGCAAAGGTAGCTTGCTCTTTCTCCATGGATTCTGTCTGATCTGCTGTGATCTCCAGCAATGGTTGCTTTCAGTACAGATTCCAGCATCTGCAGTAATTTGTTCCTTTGTTCTAACATTATAAACTAAATGGTACATTGTTCCCTCTACAGTCGACCATTCAAAAAATATCAGCACACATCTCGCTATAACTCATTTACTGAGGGACGATAATGTGCAAAGTGTGAGGTGTGTTTTATTCTGCAAAACCCAAATGAATGAATCCAAAGATGTCATTCAGTCAGCCATTTTATGTTTGTTCATGGAACGCATTTCATGTTAGCACAGCCAATGATATTGGCTTTCTAAATAGGGAAAAGCAAGGAAGACGGGAGACTTGTGAGACCGTGTGTAACGTATATTGACCAGAATGCCAGCTGTACAGCAAGTGTTGAGAGAGAAATGAGACAAGCCCTAAGTGGTGGCCTTGGAATTTAGAAAGATCTGAAGATTGTATGAGAATAATGGAATCTGTTGGGATAGACAGAGAGAAAGGCAGGAAAGTGAACTCATTCCCTCCCTTCACACCTGAACGTAAAACCATTTTGCGTCTCTTCTTTTGCCTCTTTCACTACCCTTAACAGCTGCTGTCTTTTGCCCTTGCCCTCTACTCCAGTCATAACCCCTCTGCTGCCTTTGCCTGAAAAACAATAAAAAGCAATTTTTGAATATCTTTCAGTTTGGTAGAAGTTGCACCGAATTCGAAATATTAACTCTGTTTTCTCACTCCACAGATGCTACCAATTCATGCTGAATTTATTCAAACTGGCTTTGCTGTTTGCAGCACATTTCCAGCACACTTTTTTTTCACTTAAAAAGGTAAACTTCTCCAGATTTTGGAGGTAAGTACCATCTGACATTTTTTTTTAAGGAAGATGAGCTGGGAAAAGTTATTCCAGCGGGCAAATTAGGGAGCAAAACCAAAATGTGGAAGTGGAGTTTGTGGGAATAAAATAACTGGCAGAGAGAAAGCTGTCCGTGCAGGGGGATTTGCAGATCAGTGTGAGAAATATGTCAGGTAAGAACAATCACATTGCCAGAAGTGCGTGGCAAGAAATGTAAAAGGAGGCGTAATTGTATGAGTGGTCTGGAAGACGCGCCCTCTGTTAGACCACGATACAGTTATCTACTTTCAGCTCGAACACAGTCCGCCATGACCACAAATTCTGGAATCAAGTATCTGGCCATCAGGGAGACTGCATGTGATCAGCACACACATTCCACCCTCGGGCGACTGTCTGTGTGGCGTTTGCACATTCTCCCCACGTCTGCGTGGGTTTCCTCTGGGTGCTCCGGTTTCCTCCCACAGACCAAAGATGTGCAGGTTAGGTGGAATGGCCGTGCTAAATTGCCCGTAGTGTTCAGGGGTTTGTAGATTACATGGGTTACAGGGGGATGGGTCTGGCTGGGATGCTGTGAGAGTCAGCGTGGGGCCGAAGGTCCTCTTTGATTCTATCAATCCCAGGCTTTGGTCCTTTCTGCAGAAAATCAGTTTGGTGCTCGAGCAGTGGCATAGGCCAGCCAGGAGAGGGTACCATTGTATCATGTTAAAGACAAAAGAGACAGGCGCAGAGACAGGGACTCCGAGACTCAGAATCAACATTCATTCAATCAAAATGGGTCCCATCGCAGGCAGAACTGGTCGTGTCTGGGGTTGGCGGTCGGGGACAGTCGTGCAGCGGGGGCAGCCATGTCGATGGCGTTGTTTGTCCAGCCAGTTTGGGGGGGGGGGGGGGGGGGTGGTGGGAAAGAAACAGGGGTCAGTTTTCCAGCTTCCCCAGGTATTAGAAAGTCACTCCCTATGACATCCCCACTGCAGCCCATTCTAACTCGAGCCAGGAGCAAAGTAATGGCCAGACACAACATTCAACAGTGAAATTGATCCTTTACTTGAAATTACTGAATGACCAGGAGGCAGGAACAGCCAAGTGGGAGGGTCATACAAACACATCTCAATAAACAACGGTTCCCGCTCAGTCGCGTGTAAACTGAACAAAATAAAATATCAGAAAATAATATTTCTCCACTGCAACTGAAGGCAGGAGTCTATTGCACACCCAAGCACAGATTAGCAAACTGGCAGCACTGAGCTCCTCCAGGATGTAACTCCTTCCTGAAAAGCTGCTCCCAAGCCTAGAGCGGGGCCTGGAAGGGGATAACCCCTTGCTTTGTGGCTCCTGTTTGGAGTGGTTTTATTCCTAGAACACCAGCCGCTGTTCGAGTCCAGAACACTCAAAACTGTCTCCGTCCACTCCCACTGCAATTGGCATTTGAAATCTACTCTTCATAAAGATAAATTCTGTGTGTATGTGTGTGTGTGTGTGTTTCTAACAATGCCTGAAAGATGAAATTGATTCTGACACAAAATAAAATCATTGTTTCCTCATCTTCCTTTGAATCTCTTGCAATACAGAGTGTCTAATAGCATGGTACAGCTGGTAATGGGTGGCCTCGGTCTACAATGTATGCAGATCGCTAATTACAGGACTGTCTTATTTCAGCTTCTCCCTGTCAAAAAATGTAAATCTGCTCCCCGAAAGCAGCTTCAAATTATACTTTTGGCACATACTTTCAAATCCCTTTAAATGCATTCCTGTGTGTGAGTCCTGATCACTTCAAAGCTTTCACTTAGCATTGTGTTATCGAGCAACAGTTGAATATTGCCTTGTTGAAACAAGATTCTGCAGGGTGTACCTTATTAACACGGTCGCCATGGATCAGAAGGAATCTCGCTGCATGTTTTCTGACACTGGCATTCAGACAGCCGTCTCACTAGCTGTTTTGACAATCTCGTAAACCTTTATGAATTTGCCAGGACGAGGGGCTCATTCAAAGCTGGATTGAAACCGGCTGGGAAATAGCGATCATAACTGAGAGCCAGAGTTCTCCACCATCGAACAGGTACAGGTGGAGGTAGATGCCATGCTTGAGAATGCAAGTCCTCACCAAGACAAGGTTTACAGACCACAATCCCCAACATAAAAGGTTCACAAGATCTGAAATGTTAATTCGGTTTCTCTCTCTCTCTCTTTCCACACATGCTGCCAGATCTGCTGAGTTTCTCCAGCAGTATCTGTCTTCATTTCAGCTCTCCAGCTGTTCTTTTTATTGCTTTGTATTGGTAGATGAGTCGCTGTGAGTTTTAAGAAATGAGCACGCTCACTCCATGTTAATTGCACTAGAAGGATAGTGGGAATATTTGAAGCAGTGCCCCTTAACGGGCGATCAATTAAACAATCCCCCTCGAACCATTTTCACTCCTGCTTAGGAATCGAGAGATTGTCTCACAAGGAAAAAGTCTCTGACCAAACAAAATAGCGAAAGCGAACAGCAGTATCTGATCCCTGGGACACCTCCACTGAAAATGCCACCCTCCCCAACCCCTGCCAAGTTTGACAAATTTGTCCCAAATGGATATGAACGTGTGCCCCAGCCCCATTCCCCTGGTATAGCCCAAGTGCCCTTCTGTGGTGGAAATGCCAATACATTACCCAACTGTAAGCTGAAGTCACTCCAAATTTGCACCTCTCTCCTCTAAGGTCGGGGAAGGAGACAATTGAGTTCGCTGCGTGCGTCCTTGGCAAAGCCACGGGCATTTGAGGAGTGACTGGCAACTGATTTAGACTGCTGTGCCATCTCTGCATATTCAAGGTTCAGTGTTGTCTCTCTTGCGCTCTGTCGCTCACACACAGTCTCTCTCTCACACACACATACACTCACACACACGCTCACACTCACACATGCACACACATGCCCGCACACACACATGCACGCAAGCACACACGCGCGTGCACACACACACACAAACACACACACACACACTTTCTTGCACACACACAAATCCAACTGGACCATTTCGTGAGTCAAAAACAGAAATGGTAACATTTCGATGAATGGTCACTTGACTCCACCTCTCTTTCTCTTTCCCTCTCTCCCTCTCTCTTTCCACAGATGCTGCCAGACCTGTTGAGTTCATCCGGTCAATTTCTCTGCTAGTTCCCAGTATCTGTAGTTCCCGTTTTCTGCCAAATAAATTTTCTGGCTCCCTCCAGTGACAGACTGTCCCCTTCCCTACCTGCAGTAACACGGGGTGGCTCAGAGCTTGGGGCTCTGATATCCTCACAGTTGTTGTCTAACACTGGGAAAAGGGCACTGATCGGTCATGGGCAGAGGTATGTAGAGGGGTAAGTCTCCATGTGAAAGGACAGAGGAGTGGGCATGGGGGAAGATTGAAGGTAAGTTGGCTCTTAGTGCTGTCCAGCCTCCCGTATCCGACAGGCAACCGCTGTGACCAGAGCTGCCCCTTTGCCGCTGCCATCTTCGGACTGGATGTACGACACATCGCATTGTGGTGCCAAGCGTGCCACTGTCTCATGCATTATCGAGGAGAAGCTGCAAAAGGAAAAGAGGAGATCAGTTTGTGATGGATCCCAGATCCGAGCCCCAACCCATACAAGGAAAGAGGGACCAAATCGAAGGAGTCAGCCATTCAGCTCCCTCTCAATTCTATCCCATCTTTTGATTGTCATCAACCTCCCTCAGCATCCTGACCCTCCGTGGTCTCAACTGGAGAGATGCTGCAGGCTCCGAGATAACGAGACAGCTTCTGGCACAGGGTGCCTCCCACCACAATCAGTGTCCAGCTTTCAAAACCAATATTTAAAATTCAGTCAAATTGGAGGAGTTCGATGAGGTCGGGGGATTTGGGGGTGATGTATTGGTCAGCGAATGCTGTAATGATACGGGATCAAATCCTGACCCAGCCCTTGGAAAGGAACATGAAACCAACTCAAAAATCAGGAATATGAACTGAGTTTCAGGAACAATGTACTGTTGAGTTGATCATCGATTGGCATCAAAACTCAATGGGGTTCACTCTATTCCTTTAGGAAAAGAAATCAACCAGCCTTACCCAGTCTGGCCTGCACATGACTCCAGATTCCCCAGTCTGAGAGGAGGTGGTATGTTTCTTTAAATAACAGGGTTGCGTGTCTATGGAATTCCTTCCTCCAGACAACAGTTGGTTGGGACAGAGGGGAGGGGGCGAGACAAATGACATGATCTGACCAACTGGTAGAGATAACCCAAGGAGGCAAACAGTATCATAGAATTCAACAGCACCGGAAAAGACCCTTCAGCCCATCAAGTCAGACACTAAACAACTCACTATTCCAATCCCAGTCTCCCAGCACTTGGCCCACAGCCTTGACATGGTGAGTGCCCATCTAAATCCTTCTTCAATGGGATGGGAGTTCCTGCCTCTCCCATCCTTACAGGCAGTGAGTTCCAGATTCCCCACCAGCCTCTGGGGGAAAACATTTTTCCTCCCGTCCCCCTCTAAACCTCCTGCCCCTTCTCTTAACCTATACCCTCCCCACCCCGGTCTTTGATCCCCCCCAACAAGGGTAAAAGTTCCTTGCTGTCTTCCCTATCGATACCCCTCATCATTTTACCCATATCAATCATGTCCCCCCTCTCAATCTCCTCTGCTCTAAGGAAAACAACCCTCCAGTCTGTCCCAATCTCTCTTCAACAACTGAAACTCTCCAGCCCCCACAAGGCAACATCCTGGTAAATCTCCCTCTGCCCCCTCTCCCAGTGCTATCACATCCCTCCTATAAGGGGAATTCCAGAACTTGCACACAATACTCTCACAGTGTGGCCTAACCGACGTGTTATACACAGTTCCCAGCCAAACCTCTCTGCTCCTAATCTACACCTCGGTTTATGAAGGTAAGTATCCCACAATCCATCTGAACCACTTTATCGCCCCGTCCCGCTACCTTAAGGGACTGGGATACATGCACAGCAAGATCCCTCTGACCCTTGGTGATTCCCAGGGTCGGTACCATCCATCATGTGCATTCCCTGACCTTGTTCGAGTAGGCACTGCTCTGCTTTTGCCCGGGATGGAGAGGCATTGCCCACAGCTTTGCTGGCACCCGTGTGCCAAGGAGTAGCATCGGATATTGATGGGACCGAAACAGGCTTAATATGTAACCTGCGAGAGATACTCTTTTAGTGCCTGCTGCATCCCAGTCTGATCTCTAAAGCAAACATGGGCACACCCAAATCCCAAACCTTATCTCCCATGATATCAAACAGACACTGGAATCCCTTCAAAAGCAGAGACAGAACACATCAATTAAATCGTAAAGTTTACAAACGCCACTCAGATTGCAAGGCTACTATCAGTTCCTCAATTCAGACCTTCGACTCTGAACTGGTTTTATAGTCTTGTTCACAAGGCTGTCTTTGTACAGAGTTACACCCCTCTAATCTTAGTTTTGTCCTCAGAGACCGTTTCAACTACTTCAGATGGATGAGAATTCACAGATCCTGCAGCAAGTGTTTCTCATGGTTTACCCTCTCAAACGATTTGGAAAGTATTGATCCAACAGACCTCCTGGATCTTACCACCTTGGTACAAGGGCTCAGGAGCAGAGGGAACGGGGTGCATTATGGGCCAAGGAGTGGAAGATGGAGTTTATTGCAGATAAATGCAAGGTGTTGCATTGTGGGAAGACAAACCAGGGCAGGGCCTACACAGTTAATGGCAGGGCCCCTGGGGAGTGTTGCTAAACACAGAGACCTCGGGGTTGCTGGTACATAGTTCCTGGAAAGTGGAGTCACAGGTAGACAGGGCGGTGAAGAAGGCATTTGGCACGCTTGCCTTCATTGATCAGAACATTAAGCACAGGAGTTGGGAGGCCATGTTAGGGGCGTGCAAGGTATGAATAAGGCCACATTTGGAATACTGCATACAGTTCTCATTAAGCTTCTATAGGGAGGATGTTATTAAACTGGAAAGTGTGCAGAAAAGTTTACATGGATATTACTATTTCTGGAGGGTTTGAGTTATAAGAAGAAGCTGGATAGGCTGGGAGCTTTTCTCCCACAAGAGCGTTGGAGGCTGAGGGGTGACCTTATAGAGGTTTAAAAAATCATGAGGGGCATACATGAGGTGAATAGCAAAGGTCTTTTCCCCAGGGTATGGCAGTTCCAAAACGAGAGGTAGTAGGAGCTGCAGATGCTGCAGAATCCGAGACAGCAAGGTGCAGAGCTGGATGAACACAGCAGGCTAAGCAGCATCATAGGAGCAGAAAGGCTGACGTTTCGGGCCTAGACCCTTCATCAGAATTTCTGATGAAGGGTCTAGGCCCAAAACGTCAGCCTTTCTGCTCTTATGATGCTGCTTAGCCTGCTGTGTTCATTCAGCTCTGCACCTTGTTGTCCCCAAAACTAGAGGTGATAGCTTTAAACTGAAAGGGAAAAGATTTAAAAGGGACCTGAGGGTGGTACATGGAAATGGTGGAGATGGGTACAATTACAACATTTAAAAGGCATCTGGGTGGGTATGAACACGAAAGGTTGAGAGGGATATGGGCCAAACGCAGACCGATAGAGAATAGCTTAGTTTGGGAAAGCTGCTCGGAATGGACAATGTGTCCTGAATGGTCTGATTCCGTGCTATATGACATGTCAGGAAAATAAATCATACACTGCCCTCGGCTTTATTAACAAGGTTGCGGGGAGGATGCAGAGTCAGCAACGGCCACCGTCAGTTGTAAACCACAAGTGACTCGGAGCCAAAATGTCAATTCTGCTCTCTCTCTCTGTACACAAGATGCTGAGTTTCTCCAGCAATTTCAGGCTTTTTTTTTCAGATTTCCAGGATTCTTTTTTGTGGAACTGAACTGAAATTCGTCCGGCTGTCTTGGGGGTCGGGGGGGATGCGGGATTCTAACCCGTGTCCTTAGAAGCCGTGAGCCCAAATTACAAGTGATGTGGCATATGCCGATGCCAATTACCCGGCCCTCAGCTACATAACTCTCGACAGAGTGCGGAGAGCTGCCCAGAGTGGACTTACTGCGGGTGCAGTTTATAAAGGGTGCCGTCCATTCCCACGGTGACCTGGAGGCGCTCCAGATTCCGGTTCTCCCGGATCTTGTCCACCACGGCGGCCAATCCTGCGCCGCAGAGCTGGGCGGCCCGTCGTGATACCACGCCGCACACCTCCTTCACGATGATGCTGTCGTCGCACGTACTCTGCAGCCCCAACTTCTGCAGGATGTCTCGGACCTGCAGCAGCGCCAAGCGATCGCTGCAACAGAGCAGAGAGGGGATTAATCTC
>NW_025968856.1:0-2037 GCF_021869965.1 Rhincodon typus
CTAAATTCGGCCTCACACCTAACATGTGTTGTCTGACCTAAACTGTCATCTCTTCTTTGCACTGATAAAACCCTGAGTTCTCTCAGAGCAGTGATTTGAAAGAAATTTGGGGATTTACATATGTATATTAATCAATTAAATCTTCTAATTGATTAAAGATTTAACAACATCTTAGGTTTGTTTAATACATCCTCATCTGTGTGTGACTCTTTGATCTTTTACTTATAAATTCTGTGTCCTTCTTTCTCACTTCACCTGACAAAGGTGCTACGCTCTGAAAGATTGTGTTTTCAAATAAACCTGTTGGACTGTAACCTGGTGTCGTGTGATCTCTGACCTTGTCCACCCCAGTCCAACACCAGCACCTCCACATCATGAAAGGTCCTAGCAAGCCAACTGGGGATGGGCATCAATGCGGCCTCACCAATGACACCCAAATCTGAACAAAGGACAAATTGAAGAAGTGTCAGATTTTCAGAGTCATACAGATGTACTATTGGCAGGCGTGTTGTTTTGACATGCCAAGATGATCCTGGTGGTTTTTCAGAGAGGACTATTCCAGCCAGTTCTTGGAATAGTATGTCAGCCAATTCACATCAAGTCTTTCTGCAATTCCTGGGAAATTGAAAACTGGGGCTATGCCAGGAAGGGACACCGGCACTAATTTGAGAAAATATTTGACTGTTGACAAGGCCTTAAAAGTAAAGTTAGAAGCTGGTTGAGAAGATCATCAATGATAGACCAAAAGCCTAGGTACTTAGCTATTTGAAATTGCAATTGTATGTAAGTCAAGGGAGAGCTTTATATGTCAAGAAAGTGATGTTGGATAAGGTCAGGAACTAATGATGGAAACAAGAAAGTGGTTAAGACCAGGAGAGTGGAGAGTCCACATGGGATGTCAGATTGCAGGCTGGCTATGAATATGGACCATACAGTTTGTACCTAGAGTGAAAGAGAAAACACCTTCATCAGGTGAAGTCTGACGAAGAAGCAGTGCTCTGAAGGCTTGTGATTTCAAATAAACCTGTTGGACTATAACCTGGTGTAATGTGACTTCTGACTTTGTCCACCCCAGTCCAACACTGGCACCTCCATGTCCTACCTAAGATTAGCAGTGGAGTGAATATTAATCTTCAATTCATTGAGTGTTTGGACCAGTGCTGGAGGGTGGCAATCGTGCCAAGACTACAGTGTGATTTGGTGATTAAGGCAGACTGGCACCATGGGGTTTTGGGTAAGGTAGATGTTAGATGAACATTTGAATGGAAACAACGTGCATGGGGATTGGGAAAAAGGCAGGAGAATGACACGAAATCATGATGCCCATTGGACAGCCAGGGTAGACATGATGGGTTGAATGTCATCCTTCTGCACCGATTGCAATTACGTGATTCTGGGACTGTGAGCACCACAGAGAATAATTACTAAGTTATGTGATACAGTAATATATGTTAACAGTAAGCATTCCTCTGATTGCAAAGCAATTTGAACATATAAAACAAAAAGTGACTGAAGTTGAAGCACTGGCTCAGATTTGTAGTGAAGTGAGTAATTGCCTCTGTCTGGGGAAGGCAATGAATGAACAGATTTAGCCCAGGAGAGGGTGCGGTTCTGAGATCGGCCGTTGGATGGCGCTCTGAGTGGGAGACTTGAGCCCGGAACCTTTCGTCGCGGCCTTGTTTAACACGGACTTAGTGGGGAGTGGGTTTCCGGGTGGGACCTTGTTGGAAGCGGTCGCTGTATTTTTCTGCTCCTCTCTCCCCGAGGGAAGATGCTGCTGGTTTTATCGGAGGAGCATAAGGAGCACCTGGGGTTCTTGCCTCAGGTGGACTCTGAGGGTGAGTGAGTGAGGGAGGGGGCTGGGCCTGGGGGGGGGTAGGAAATGGGGGGGGGGGACATTGGGGGAGATATGGTGTGTTAGGCGTGGTATGGGGACCTTAAGGCTGGGAGGAGGTTGGAGTAGGGGTTTAGGAATAGTGGAGTGGGGTGGGAGTAGTTATGGTAGGGGTGCAGGTTGAGGCTGTGCTGGGAGTGGGG
>NW_025968856.1:2537-6712 GCF_021869965.1 Rhincodon typus
AAACGTCAGCCTTCCTGCTCCTCTGATGCTGCTTGGCCTGCTGTGTTCATCCAGCTCTACACCTTGTTATCTCAGATTCTCCAGCATCGGCAGTTCCTACTATCTCTGTATTTTGTATTAGTTCTTTTCATAACTGTGAGATACAAAATACTTCACAGACAGTAAGAAGTACTTATAGTAAATGCAGCAGCCAACTTGCACACAGCAAAATCTCTCAAAAAACAATGTGGCGTTAATTATTTGTGATGTAGATTGAAGGATAAATATTGGCTGAGAATAACACCTTTAATCTTATTTGAAATTGTGCTATTGGATTGTTGAAGCAGACAAGGCCTCAGTTAAACGTTTCATCCAACATATGGCACTTTGACAATGTAGCACTCCAGCACCTAATGTGGCTTGTATTCTCACTGGAGTACTGAGGGAGAGCTGCACTGTCAACTTTGTTGTCTGCTGGATAAGACTTTACACGAAGTCTCCATTTGCCCTCTCAGGTTGGTATAAAAGATCCCATGGAGGTTTTGAAAAGCAGCAAGGGATGCTTTTAGCTGAATTCTACCAACATTTGCCCCTCATTAACTTCATGACAATTGATTATTTGGTCATCATTACGTCGCTGTTCCCTAAGGTTAGCTGTCCCATGTATATCGGTTTCTTTTATTCCCTCATGGCATATGGGCATCTCTAGAGAAGTCAGCATTTGTTGTCCATCCCTAATTGCCCTTGAACTGAATGGCATGCTAGGCAATGTTATTGGGTACACATAGCCAGTTGTATGCAAACCCAACCAGGTAAGGTCATTAGTGAATCAGGTGAGTGGTTAAATAATCGACAATAACTTCATGGTCCTGGATTCTACATTTGAAATGTTTTCTATTTGAAATAGCAAGACCCACAAACAACAAAGTGATATTGATTGAGGGATAACGATTAGCCATGACCCCACAATGACTCCCTTGCTCCTACAGTAATAGAATCATCCAGCACAGAAGAGGCCCTTCAGCCCATCAAGTTGTCCTCTTCAAAATAACGTCACTGGATCTTTCAGAACCATCCAAGAGAACAAAAAAGGAGCCTGGGCTTAATCCAAAAAAAATAGCACTTTCAACTGTATCAAACTCCGTATCACTAACGTGGGGTGCAGCCTGGGTTTCTGGGCTCACCATACTAGAGTTAGATTGATGTTATAATCTCATAGCTAAGAGGCAAGAGTGCAGTTACACTTATTAATATACAGGAAGCTGCTCTTTGTAGACAGAAAGAGCACATGCACTCTCAACGCCTTTATAAACTTGTCAAAATAGGTAACAACCATTTGCTGGTTTATTTCTTTGTGCAATGCCCCGACCACAGTCAACCCACCTGGTTTAAAATTTAAACAAATCCTGGCAGTTAGTGGGTATATTCACCATGGCAACACCTCCACCAGTGTCCAGTTGCCAACTAATTATCACTCTCTCCCTCGTGCAGAATAAATTGTGTTTTGGCAATCCCACCCATCCTTGAATTGGTATTCTTGTGAATTGCCCTGACAAGCACAAGACAAAAGACTCAAACAAAATGCTTTTTTCCACAAATAGTCAAACACTCTTTGCCTGAAAATATTGACCTATGATCACAGGATTGGAAACATTTAGAGGGACATGGGCCAAATGCAAGCAAATCTGGACAATATCCAGGCTGGGGCAAATAATATTCGCGCCACACAAATGCCAGGCTATGACCATCACCAATAAGAGACAATCTAACCACTGCTCCTTGACATTCATTGGTGTTACCATCACTGAAAACACCACTGTCAACAGCCTCGGTGGGGGGTGGGGTGTTGTCATTGACCTGAAACTCAACTGGACTCACCACGTAAACACAGTGGCTACAACAGCAGGTCAGATGCTAGGAATAATTTAGCCATAAACTCACTTCCTGATGCTCCAAAGCCTGTCCACCATCTACAAAGAAAGAGGCAGGAACGTGATGGAAAACTCCCCACTTGCCTGGATGAGTGCAGTCCCTACAACGTTCAAGAATCTTGACACCATCCAGGAAAAAGCAGCCCGTTTGATTGGTACTACATCCACCAGCATCCACTCCCTCCACCACCGATGCTCAGTAGCAGCAGTGTGTACCATCTACAAGATGCATTGCAGAAATTCACCAAAGATCCTCAGACAGCACCTTCCAAACCTGTAACCACTTCCATCTAGAAGGATAAGGGCAGCAGAAATATGGGAACACCACCACCTGCAAGTTCCTCTCCAAGCCACTCACCGTCCTGACTTGGAAATATATAGCAGTTCCTTCACTGTCCATGCGTCAAAGTCCTGGAATTCCCTCCCAAATGGCATCGTGGGTCAACCCACAGGTGGACTGCAGCGGTTCACCATCTTCAAGGACAACTAGGGATGGGCAATAAATGCTAGCCCAGCCAGCAACATCCACATCCCACAAATGAATTAACAAAAAAAAAAAAAAAAAAAAACTAGCTCAGTTCAGGAAATCTGGTTGGCATGGATGAGTTGAGCCAAAGGCCCTATATTTCTGTGCTGTAAGACTCCACGACTCGAATGGTGTGCGTTATATCCAATAATTTCAATTTAAACACAGCTTCAAAAAATTAATGTCAGTTGTCCTCACACTTAGTCAGAAAAGCTGGAGAATTGATCACCTAGTCCAAGATTGGCAGTTTACAACAATACTAGGGGAGATCACATTTGTTTGATTTGATTTAAGCTTTATTGTCACATGTACTCGAGTACAGGGAAAAGTGTATAATGTCACCACACATAGCGCCATCTTAGGTACGAAGGTACCTTGGTACAAAACGTAGATACAAGTAGCAACAAAGTTAAAAGTAAAGCATTACCATTGTTCTTAGTAGGAGTAGAAAAATAACAGAACAGTTATAAGTTAACATTACAGTCCTTCCTAGCATTAAGTGGAAAAATTAAGGAATAAAGGTAAAAGTTCAACATTCTTTCTTAAATGCACTCTCTGCAAGGCCTCAGTCTCCCCCACCTTGGCCCACTCTCTGGGAAACCTCAGGCTCCCTGTTCGACACTACAGATGTGTGCGTGTTTGCGCGCGCGCGCCCGGGGGCGGGGGGCGGATGTGGGGAGATGACATATCCCTCACCAACACTTTGGGGCCCATAGTCGCTTCCTCACACCGGACCTCCAGCCAACACTGCTCTGAGCCTACAGATGCTGCCATCGCCACTGCTGCTCTTGAGAAGGCAAGTTTAAAAATAAGGGGAGAGAGAGAGAGAGAGCGCGAGAGAGAGAGATTAAAAAAAGGAGCTGACTTGGAGCAGATGGGCCTAACATGCTGGTGCCGCCATCTTGAATAGCTGGCTCTTTCTCCCCACTGCGCTGCCGGGTCCTATTCTCTCCTGCCTTAATAAATAAAGAGGGAAAAAGAAAGAAAAAAAAACAAAGAAAGCAGAAAGAAGCAGATGAGCACCAGACCAGGAGCTCGTACACAGCACTGCTATTCCATGCCACCATCTTGGTTTCTGTGGAAGCGATGACAAAAAAAGGGACAACAAGGTGCAGGGCTGGATGAACACAGCAGGCCAAGCAGCATCATAGGAGCAGAGAGGCTGACGTTTCGGGCCTAGACCCTTCATCAGAAAAGGGGGAGGGAAAGGGGGTTTTGAAATAAATAGGGAGAGAGTGGGAGGCGGACAGAAGAGGGATAGAGGAGAGGATAGGTGGAGAGGAAACAAACAGGTCGAAGAGGCGGGGACGGAGCCAGTGTAGGTGGGGAGTTAGGAAGGGGATAGGTCAGTCCAGGGAGGACAGACAGGTCAAGGGGGCGGGATGAGGTTGGTCCGTAGGAGATGGAGGTGCGGCTTGAGGTGGGAGGAGGGGATAGGTGGGAGGAAGAACAGGTTAGGGAGGCAGGGACGAGCTGGACTGGTTTTGGGATGCGGTAGGGGGAGGGGAGATTTTGAAACTTGTGAAGTCCACATTGATACCATTGGGCTGCAGGGTTCCCAAGCGGAATATGAGTTGCTGTTCCTGCAACCTTCGGATGGCATCGTCGTGGCACTGCAGGAGGCCCAGGATGGACATGTCGTCTGAGGAATGGGAGGGGGAGTTGAAATGGTTCGCGACTGGGAGGTGCAGTTGTTTATTGCGAACCGAGCGTAGGTGTTCTGCAAAGCGGTCCCCGAG
>NW_025968856.1:7212-11360 GCF_021869965.1 Rhincodon typus
GAAACATCAGCCTTTCTGCTCCTACGATGCCGCTTGGCCTGCTGTGTTCATCCAGCTCTACACCTTGTTATCTCAAGTACTTGAATTAGTTGTTTTATTTAATAAAGCATACATTAATTGAAGAAATTTTAAAATAGTGAATATGTTTTAAAATGGAGAGGGTTCAGAGGGTATTAACTGGAATGTTGCTGGGAAGGGAGGGTTTGAGGTATATAAAAATAGACTGGAAAGACTGGGACCCTTTTTTTCACTGCAGCGTAGAAGGTTGAGGGGTGACCTTATTGAGGTTTATAAAATAATGGTTTAGAAAGGGACAAGTTGGTGTCGGGTCATAAAGGACGATGGGGATGTTGGGGAGGAGCATGAGATTGCATAATTTGCCATGGATGGGTCAATGGAAGTGGGAGGTGACTCTGTGTAAGGGTTAGGGCATTGTGTTTTTGTCTTATTCTTTCTCTTGCAAGATCCATAGCAATAAGGCTCATGTTTCACCCTGTCTCCCCCTGCATTCAGCTGCACAGAATAAAACTCCTGCCTTTCTGTGGTATTTGAGTGAAGCTGAGGAAGACTAATTTTTAAGGAGAGAAGGATTCTCTGCTTCCATGGTGGAACACAATGGAGCCACTTTCCTCCCAAATACTTGACTTCTGATCCTTCCCCGCAGTAAACCGAGAACAGAACTGCCATCGATAATGAATCATTCAACTTTAAGATGTAAAGTGTATGATTGACAGAAACAGCCAAAACCAGCTGATACACAGAGGAAGCCATTGCCTACACACTCACTAATGTAGCCCACAGAAAGCATCATTGTGGCAACAAAGGACTGGAGTATCTCACGTGAGAAAACATTAGATTTTTGGCTAATAGCTTCAAGGTACCTTTTACCAAATGCATATCCTTATAATGTATTAAGAAGCTCTCTCCCACCTATCCGCCCCTCTCATCCCACTGACCAATCCCCACCATTATCTACCTGCACTCACCTATCACCATCCCAACTACCTTCCCCAGCCCCACCCCTCCTCTCTCTATTTATTTTGGAGCTCCCCTCCCCCCTCCTCCATTTCCGAAGAAGGATCCCGACCCGAAACATCAGCTTTCCTGTTCCTCTGATGCTGCCTGGCCTGCTGAGTTCCTCCAGCTCCACACTGTGTTATCTCTTGTTAAACTGATCTTCAGAATGAAATCCTGCTTTTGGGATGATACCTTTTCTCGTTCCTCTTTTGAGTAAAGTTGCTAATTTATTTGTTTTTTTTTAGAATTTCAAAAATATTTATTTTCTGATTACAACAAATACAGCAACTATTCTGACACATTGTAAAGGACAGGAATTTTCAGTTAGAGTGCCTAGTCCACCATCACTAAGGAACCTGATTTTAAAAAGCTGAAAATTACTTTTATCGGGATTCCACAGAACACTTTATTAGTCTTGTGGGTGTACATTTATCAGTTTCTTTGCAAATTAGACATTTCTTTTCATACTTAAAATCTAGAGAAATGTAGTTGGAATCAGAGATCGTATAGTCAGGGGTATAGACTTGCTCCTTGTGGTCAAGATTCAGAGCTCTGAAGGCTGTGTTGCCTGCCTGATGTCTGCATTCAGGATATCTCATCTGGGCTGTGAAGTGCTAGGCGTGAGGTCATCCAGGTGGACGTTGTAGAATGTGAATTCCCTGACTGGGGTGTTAACCAGGTCGGAGAGTCCTGGATGATAGATATAAACAGGAGTGTCATGGGTTCTAAAACAGAAGTTGCTGAAAAAGCTCAGCAGGTCTGGCAGCATCTGTGAAGACAAAAAATCAGAGTTAATGTTTCAGGTGCAGTGACCCTTCCTCAGATGCTGCCAGACCTGCTGAACTTTTCCAGCAACATCTGTTTTTGTTCATGATTTACAGCATCCGCAGTTCTTTCGAGTTTTCATTGTGTCGTGAGTTCTGTTCACTCTAGGAGTTGGCTTTGAGCGAGTTGGATCAGTGTCATGTACTATGCACGTGTAAATAAAGGGTGACTTGGTGATGGGATATCAGCCTCTATGGAGTTATTTCAGACTGCATAAGGACAGGAGTGGGAGAGGAAAGTTCCAGTTGTGGTCCAAATAGGTAACCAACGATAGAGGCAGAAAGTCGAAAGACGTTCTGCTGAGGGGACATGAGCAGCTAGGAGCTAAATTAAAAAGCAAAACCGAAAGGTAATAATTTCTGGACTACTGCCTGTGTCATGAGAAAATTGGCACAGGGGTAACAAGATTCATGGGGTAAACGCATGGCTCAAAGATTGTTGTGGGAGAAATGGGTTTGATTTTATGGGACATTTACACTATTACTGGGGAGGGAGAGAGCTGTTCAAATGGGATGGGCTCCATTTGAATCACGCTGGGACCAGAGTCCTGGTGAATCACAAAATTAGGGCTTTGAATAGGGCTTTAAACTAAATAATAGAGAGATAGGTTCAGTTACATGAAAAAATTATGGAAAAAGTTATAAGTGTGGGGGAGAGCTCAGCAAAGGTTATTGAGATTTCCAGAGCAAATAATAGGACAGAGAATATGGAAAGGGACTGGAATCTAACTTCAGGCACAGCAGATAAGATGACAATGATGAGAAGGGGGAAAGACAATGCAGGACTGAGAATCTTGTACTGAAATGGATGCAGAATACAAAACATGGAAATGTGTTTTTAGCACAGATTGAAATTGGCATGTACAATGTTGTGGTATCGCAGAGACGTAGCAGCAAAGGGATCAGGGCTGGGAACTAAATACCCAAGGCTACATGTCCTATTGAAAGGACAGGTAAATGGGTAGAGGGGGCGGAGTTGCCTTGTTAATAAGAAATGAAATTAAATCAAAAGCAAGAAGGAAAGGAGCAGGGAGCATAGAGCAGGAGGCATAGAATCTGTGTGTGTAGAGTTGAGGAATTGCAAAGGAGAAAAGACCTGATGGGGGTGTGTACAGGCCTCCTAGCACTATTCAGGATGTGAGGAAGAAAATAAATCAAGAGACAGAAAAGGCCTATAAGAAAGGCACTATGACAATAATCATGGGGGACTTCAATAAGCAGGTGGACTGAGAAAATCAGCTAGTGGATCTCAAGAAAAGGAATTAGTGGAATGCTTATGAGATGCTTTTTGGGGGAACTTGTGGTAGAGACCACGATTTGTTGTGCAATGAGGCGGACTTGATTAAGGCGCTTAAGGTGAAACAACCCTTAGGGGGCAGTGACCACGATGTGATAGAATTCACCCTGCAGTTTGAGAAGGAGAAGCTGGAATCAGATGTAAACTGTGTTACAATTTGGTAAAGGTAAGTGTAAAGACATGAGGGAGGAGCTGGCCAGAGTTGATTGGAAGGGCAGTCTCGCCAGGGAAGTTGGTGCAATAGCAATGACAGGAATGTCTGGGGGCAATTGGGGAGGGACAGCAGAAATTTGTCCGAAGGAAGAAGACACATACTAAAGGGAGGATGAGGCAATTATGACTGACAGGGGAAGTCAGGGACAAAACAAAATAAAAACATACAATGTCATGAAGATTAGTGGGAAGCCAGAGGTTTGGGAATGAGAGTAGGCTAGCTAATAATACAAAAGAAGATTGCAAGAGTGTTTTTTCTCTTAGATATCTAAAAGATAAGAGAGAGGCAAAAGAGGACATTGGACCATTGAAAAATGAGGCTGGAGAAGTAGTAACGGGGAACAAAGAAATGGTGGAGGAACAGAGTAGGTACTTTGCATCCGTTTTCACAGTGGAAGACACCAGCAACATAGCAGAACTTCAAGAGAATTGGGAGTAGAAGTGAGTGCAGTAGCAATCACTAAGGAGAAGGTGCTGGGGAAGCTGAAAGGTCAGAAGGTGGAGAAATCACCCGGACCAGATGGATTATGTCCCAGGATTCTGAAGGTGATAGCTGAGGAGATTGTGGAGGCAGTTGTGGTGATCTTTCAGGAATCGCTCGAGTCGGGGGTGTCCCAAAAGACTGGAAAATGGCGAATGTAACACCCCTGTTTAAGAAGGGAGGGTGGCAGAAGACAGGAAACTATAGCCTGGTTAACCTAACCTCAGTCGTTAGTAAGATTTTAGAGTCCATTGATTAGGATGAGATTGCTTGGAAGTGCATGGTAAAATAGGGCTGAGTCAGCATGGCTTTGTCA
>NW_025968856.1:11860-12462 GCF_021869965.1 Rhincodon typus
GACCGTAACTTCCCCCCCTCAGTGGTCGAGAACGCCCTCAACCGTGTCTCCCACATCTCCCGCAACTCATCCCTCACACCCCGTCCATGCAATAAGGACCAAAAAAGAATCCCCCTCGTCCTCACGTACCACCCCACCAACGTCCGGATCCAACGCATCATCCTCCGACACTTCCGCCATCTGCAATCCGACCCCACCACCAAAGACATCTTTCCCTCCCCACCCTTATCTGCTTTCCGGAGGGACCACTCTCTCCGTGACTCCCTTGTCCGCTCCACACTCCCCTCCAGCCCCACCACACCCGGAACTTTTCCCTGCAACCGCAGGAAGTGCTACACCTGTCCCCATACCTCCTCCCTCACCCCCATCCCAGGCCCCAAGAAGACTTTCCACATCAAGCAGATGTTCACCTGCACATCTGTCAATGTGGTATACTGCATCCGCTGTACCCGGTGTGGCTTCCTCTACATCGGGGAAACCAAGCGGAGGCTTGGGGACCGCTTTGCAGAACACCTACGCTCGGTTCGCAATAAACAACTGCACCTCCCAGTCGCAAACCATTTCAACTCCCCCTCCCATTCCTCAGACGACATGTCCATCCT
>NW_025968856.1:12562-13722 GCF_021869965.1 Rhincodon typus
CCCTGCCTCCCTAACCTGTTCTTCCTCCCACCTATCCCCTCCTCCCACCTCAAGCCGCACCCCCATCTCCTACCGACTAACCTCATCCCACTCCCTTGACCTGTCCCCTATCCTCTCCTCTATCCATCTTCTATCCGCCTCCCACTCTCTCCCTATTTATTTCAGAACCCCCTTCCCCTCCCCCTTTTCTGATGAAGGGTCTAGGCCCGAAACATCAGCCTTTCTGCTTCTATGATGCTGCTTGGCCTGCTGTGTTCATCCAGCCCTGCACCTTGTTGTCTCGGATTCTCCAGCATCTGCAGTTCCTACTATCTCCACTTCAGTACCAACTGCCTGGCTGCTTGGTGTCTGTCACTGTAACTGCACCATAGTAGGATGGAAATGACAGCAGACAGAGCTCTGCCAGGAGCCAAGAGCTGTCCAACCCACCTCCACACTGCAGCCATTTCCCCACAGACCCTCTAAATTAATCAGTTAGGTAGCTAACATTCAGGAAGTCTGCTGGTGCAGCCAGCTCTGCCTCTCATCCAGAAGTCTAAGTTGAAGTCCCAATCCAGGACTTGATGGACAATGAGATTGCGTTTATTACAGGGCCAAATAGGTTGTGTATCAACTTTGTAAATCCTTCCAACACCTGCCAATGGTAGGCAATAAGAATGGGAGACCTTGCTGGCCAGCCATGTGAGGGAAAGAAAATTGGAACCTCTACCATCACCGCCTTTGGGCCCAAGCTTCCACCTGCTTGTCAAAGTGTATGTTCCACAAATCTGACCCACCCCCTCCTTGGGGTTTCAGAGCTACATCCCAGCTGATACTACTGAACAGGTCAGATCCCAGCATGAAATCTGGCTTGGTAGACCATGTTTGGTCATTGGTTTAAATTCTAACAAGGCAGTCTTTCACTAAAACATAGCACATAAGGCTGCACAGAGATAGTAGGAACTGCAGATGCTGGAGAATCCGAGACAACAAGGTGCAGGGCTGGATGAACACAGCAGGCCAAGCAGCATCATAGGAGCAGAGAGGCTTTTTAGACGTTTCGGGCCTCGACCCTTCATCAGAAAAGGGGGAGGGGAAGGGGGTTTTGAAATAAATAGGGAGAGAGTGGGAGGCGGATAGAAGAGGGATAGAGGAGAGGATAGGTGGAGAGGAAACAAACA
>NW_025968856.1:14222-16343 GCF_021869965.1 Rhincodon typus
CCCTTCCCCTCCCCCTTTTCTGATGAAGGGTCTAGGCCCGAAACGTCAGCCTCTTTTCTCCAGGTGCTCTGGTTTCCTCCCACAGTCCATAGATGTGCAGGTTAGGTGGATTAGCCACGCTAAATTGCACATAGTGTTCAGGGATGTGTAGATTAGGTGGGTTACAGGGGGATGGGTCTGGGTGGGATGCTCTGAGGGTCAGTGTGGACTTGATGGGCTGAAGGGCCTGTTTCCACACTCTAGGGATTTAAAAAAAAAATCTGTCAGACGTTACGATTCACATTTTGTGGAGATTCTCATGATTCTTGCTGATTTGGACATTTGAAATAACAAAGCAGGGTGATTGACAGGAGGCAGTTCTGGAATTATACACTCAGCAGCTGAAACAAGTAGAATAGGATCAGTAACAATATCCCAAAGGTTGAAAGGACTGTTGCCAGTGACCTGATGTATCAGGATAAAGGCAGCTGGGTGCTTATTGGGAGGTTAGCACTCCCATGTGACTGGACATTAATTAGATTTGCCTCTTTTATGGTCATTTCTCTTGAAGCAAAGATTTGACAGCAAAACACCACTAAATTGTAAAGTTGCACCATCCAAGTACAGCTCAGAAGGGTCACCTGCAGTAGCAGTATAGTAACATCTTCAAGCTTTTGTGCCATATGCTCAAGTTTAGGATAAAGGGAGGAGTGAGTCATTGGGAAGACCACAGAGTATGCAGTCACCTCTTGAAAAAAGTCTCACAAAGACTGTGAAAAATGAACAGAAATCTCTTTTGAGATTGCTGCTTGCACTGGAAGGTTTGCAGTCCTGAGACTGCATCTGAAGTTGCTGCAAAATAGTCTGGACAAAAAGAGTTGTTGAGGTACTTTGTTGAATACGAAGTGCCCTCTCAGTTGCAGTCTCAACCAGCTCTCGACAAGACCAGTTTTAATGTCCAGTCGAACTGATCCCACTCGAGCTGCTCCCAGTTGAGTTAGTTCTCAGTTCAGCAGCTGAGTTTGTTTCAGTTGTGGCCAGTTGGCCTGGTTAAATTTACTGGCCAAACTGGCTCTGTTTGAGACCAGCTATGCAGAGTGACCAATTCATAGGAAATATAAAAGGGAAAACTTTGATTTTGGGACCAGGTGGGCCTTTGGTTGACCTTTAATGTTTTGAATGACCCTTCAGCTTCCCATTGCTCACTGTCTAATTGGCCTGTTGTCCAGCTGTTAATTGGTAACTCCTATTGAGAATCTGATGTACATGCAGTGGGAACTTCAGACCCATGTTTCAGGCTGATGGCAGGGTTTGTCTGACGGAAAACCTTACCCATGGCATCAAACAAACCATTGTCTGTTCGACTGTATCTTGGGTCAGTAGCAGTTGGTGGATAGGCCCGCCTGCAGATAATGGCCCATGACAAAAACAAAATCCTGATTCAAAACACGTAGGAGAGCAGATGATGTAGCACCCAGCTCCATCCATCTAAAATATCCATTTGATACCTGAAAAGCAGCAGTTTCTATGAGCCATATAGAAAATGAACAGCCAGAAGGCAGGAGAACTGATGCAAACCATTAAAGTCTTCGAAGATACGTTTCACTGAAAAAATTAAAAAGGGCTTCTCTAAAGTGAGTGACCCCCAAAACCAAGTTTAATTTTAAGAGCCAGAGCTCTGCACCCTGTTCTTTTGGAAAAGGAATCGCATGAGAAGCACCTCTTTGGTCCATGGTTCTGTCTCTAATAAAAACTGAAAGAACTGTGGATGCTGTAAAACAGGAGCAAAAACAAAGTTGCTGGTAAAGCCCAGCAAGTCTGGCAGCATCTGTGAAGGAAAAACCACAGGTAATGTTTCGGGTCCGGTGACCCTTCGTCAGAACGGTTCTGTCTCTAGTGTTGTGCATGTTGCTTTGCATTGGCTCTTTGGGTGCCTTAAGATGGGGGTCTGGTTTCCTGGACCATTCTGTTTTTCTGCACTAAAATTCTTCTAATAGTCTGATGGAACAAAGGATTTGAAATATTAGTCTGAGATAACAAGGTGTAGAGCTGGATGAACACAGCAGGCCAAGCAGCATCAGAGGAGCAGGAAAGATGACGTTTCGGGCCTAGACCCTTCTTCAGAAATGTGGGAGGGGAAGG